>NC_133512.1:6097500-6187500 GCF_049354715.1 Callithrix jacchus
CAGCCTCCTAAAGTGCTGGGATTACAGGTGTGAGCCACCGCACCCGGCCCTAATTTTTGTATTTTTAATAGAGATGGGGTTTTACCATGTTGGTCAGGCTGGTCTCAAACTCCCTGTCTCGTGAGCTGTCCGATTCGGCCTCCCAAAGTGCTGGGATCACAAGCGTGAGCCACTGTGCCCAGACTCAAAGCCTGCTAATTTTTAAATCCACACTAATTTTTCTTGCAATATGGAGTCCTGTGGGGATATCTCCCACTGCTTTTAGCTACTGTCTGAGCAAATTAGCATGCACATACTCCTGAGCAAAAGAGACTGTGCAGAGCGAGTCTGTGGCCCCCAAAGTTATGCTATTGGAAAATACAGAAGTCTTTGGAATCACTGAAAAGTTCTGGGCTATATGTGCGTTTCTGTCCTCAAATGCAAAGATGTTCCTATATATTCAATATCAAGAACGTAGGGTTTCAGAGCATAGTTCCAGAGTCAGAGTCTATGTGAGTTCAACTCTTGGCTCCCCAGCTTTTAAATGCATCCGCTTGGCAAGTTTATTTCCCCAGTCTCAGGTCCCGATTATAAGGTATGAGCTATGATGGATGGGATGCAAAGCCTAGAGTGGATATGAAAATTAAATGATCGTAATAATAATTCACCTAAAGCAGGCAGCACAGGGCCTGGCACATGATAAATGTACAAAAGAGGTTCCTTGTTCTGATTCTAACACCTGCAATTGACACTGAAAAGGACAATAATGCATGAAAAAGTGTATCTTCCCAAAGATACATCAAGGCTTCGGGGAAAGGAAACAGGAATTAAAGTAATAAGAACTTTCAATATAAAATGAGTGGATCCAACTTAGTTAAACATTAATTCTTGATTATTTGCTTTGGGAAGAGGAAAGAACCGAGTACATTAAAAATAAATAACACCCCAACAACTCATAAACCCAATAACCACAGCACAGCTTCGACATGTCTTAGAACAAAATTCCCAAAACATCAAGAGACCTATATACAAATTAAGTTTAAAAAAGATTGCATAATGAGATCTACAGTTCTCGTAAGCAGCATTTCAGATTATTGGTATCATTAAACGAGCATACAGACTCAAAACTGTGTTCTCAGATTTGCAGCTGACCTGTGACAGAAATACAGGAACGAACTAGAGATGATTCCTTTATTGGGCTTCCATCTAAAGCTAAGCTTTACCTAGGCTTTCAAATTGTTGCACTTACTTCCAAAATCAGATATGCCACCAAAACTGTGCACTCTGGTCAACTGCCAGGAAAATTGACAACACAGAGTCCACAAAGATAAAGCAGGGAAGAAAACAGCAGTTTGACCTGAAGTCCACTCTCAGGTTTTACTTCCATGGAAATATTATATACACGTGTATTTTCCAAAGTTATAGAATATGGTTTAGAATCTCAGGAATCCTATTCTCATTGAATCACTCAACTAGGAGTATAAGAAGTTTCACAGCATGACAATGCCACTGTCAGAACTTAACTGAACCCCAGAAAGGACCCATGGCTGCCTCACCCAGAGGAGCAGGCCTGTCCACACACGCGCACAGACCATGATATGAATGGCGTCCCTGGAACTAGGCAGTGCATAATCTATATTTCTTAGACTTCCACCCTCAGGAGGGCCATATTTGCTTAGAACAGCCCAAGGCCTACGTTCTCTGGAAGTTTCCCAGGAGAGGTACTTTGCATTTGCTTACAATTTGAAAGCCTAAGTAAAGCTTAGCTCTAGATAGAAGCCCAGTGGAGAAAGCATCTCTAGTTAGTTCATCTGTTTCTGTTATAGGTCAGCTGCAAAGAGTAGCTTAAGAAAACGTAATCAAGCAAACACTTGGAGCAAAATTAGTGCTGACAAGAACCTTGTAAGCAAAACTTGTGTGCAGGTGAGTCGGAATGCGTTTTGTGGCACTGAAAGAGTTAACCACCTGTCCCATCAACAGTGTTTACTTTTGTGTGTGGCTCATTCACTTCCTCAATTTCTCCAAGAACTAGCTTATGAAATCAAATGACGAGGAGCCATAAAAGCTAAACCCCTACAGAGCACTTTCTATGAGCAGGATACTCTGCCAAGCGTGATTTCTTTCAATTCTCTCAACGATCCTCGAAGAGGGCACCATTTTACAGCCAGGAAAACAGGCACAGAAGTTTTGCTGGTGGTCACACCTCTGAAGAGGGGACAGAAAGACTGGAGCAGAGGCAGCTGTTAGGCAGTGAGAGATGTCCTCAGAGAAAGACATGCTGAAGTCCTATCCTGCTATCTGTGGATATGACCTTATTTGGAAACAGGGTCTCTGGAGACATAATCAAATTAAAACGAGGTCGTCTGGGCAGGTGCTAACCCAGTAGGACTGGTGTCTTTACAAAAAGAGGAAGATGTCACGCAAAGACAGTCACACAAGGAGAAGGCGGCCATCTGAAGGTGGAGGCACAGCCCGGAGTGACGCTGTGCAAGCCAAGGACTGCCTGGGGCCACCAGCAGCTGGAAGAGGCAAGGAAAGACCCTCCCCTGGAAACTTCAGGCCAACTCCCTGCTTTTGGCTGCTAACTTCAGAATTGCGAGAGAACAAGTCTGCATGGGTTGTTTTTTTTTGTTTTTTTTTTTTTGAGACAGAGTTTCGCTCTTCTTACCCAGGCTGGAGTGCAATGGCGCGATCTCGGCTCACGGCAACCTCCGCCTCCTGGGTTCAGGCAATTCTCCTGCCTCAGCCTCCCGAGTAGCTGGGACTACAGGCACGCGCCACCATGCCCAGCTAATTTTTTGTATTTTTAGTAGAGACGGGGTTTCACCATGTTGAGCAGGATGGTCTCGATCTCTTGACCTCATGATCCACCCGCCTCAGCCTCCCAAAGTGCTGGGATTACAGGCGTGAGCCACCACGCCCGGCCATCTGCACGGTTTTAAGCCGCCCAGTTCATCACGAGATGTTAAGCAACCCCGGGAACACTCAGCATGGCAGGCTCACCCCAGCTACTCTTTCCTGCCTCTGTTTTCTTTCCAGTTGACCTGACCTATCTGCTGACAGGCAGAAACTAAAAGTTTCACTCCACGTTCCTTTTCCGGACTTGACATTGCTTACAGGTAGAAAGTGCAGCACACTTTGAACTGTCTCTAACAATGGGTGTTTTTTAAATTGATTTTCACATTAGAGCATTCTACCCCTAAGCATTTTCTAGATCAGTCCAGGCGTCTCTGCTCCCCGCACCTCCAGCTGAGAGCAGCCTGCAGCACCACAGTACTCCAAGCAGTCACAACTTCAAAACAGATCATCTTTTCAAAGTGCAGTATCTGGTGGCCTGACCCAGTACATTGCAATAAGGTAGGGCCCGTGGGGACATTCCAGAATCTGGAATTGGATCAGCCCAGGCCCTAAGGGTCAGCACGGCCTCCGGCAAGGAGAGAGCTTCAAGAACTGCAAGAAACTGTGCTGCCCCAGTGGAACTCTGTCTAGTGAGTAGCAACACCACGCATACGTGACAGTCAGCTCAGGTAACCTGGCCGGCAGCTGCCAGTCAGACGCTGACCCGCAGATGTCTCAGGCAGGGCCGAGCGTAGAGATGAAAATCCAGAAGCACATGGGTGCAGGCAGGCAGAATCACAGAAGTCATCGTGAAGGTACCATAAGGGGTGTCAGTCACCAGGTTTAAGTGTGGGAGGCAAACTGCAGCTTCTCCAGTAAACGGGCAGTGAAGCAGGAGGGGGATGGTAAGAGTCAAGTGCCCAGCTCTCAGGGTGCTGCAGAAGCTAGGACTGGGTACTCACAACAAGACTAAGCAGGTACAGAACACGAGTTGAAGGAAGAAGATCACCCAGCATGACTGGGATCTCTCCAGTGTTGAGTCCCAGGGTCCTAGAGACTCCCCCAACAACCCCACTCCTACCCCCCAGGGCTGAGCCCGCAGAGGAGGGTGCGGACAGGGAGAGCAGAGACAGCTGCTCAGGAAGCAGCCGGGCTCTGACCCAACATGGACTTCTAAACGCCTGAGCTGAACTGCAGGAAGCATTTTCTGGTAGAACAATGCTAGGTTTCCAAGCTCGGAGAAAACCCAAAATAATACTCTGTATTTGTACTTAAAAATATTTGTATTTAAATTTGTAATTAAAAATCTAAACAGAAAACTATGCTAATCGAGAAGGGGTTAGTATGTTTTACCTTTGTGAGAGTACTTAGCCAACAGCAGGATTAATTAGGGGAACAGGAGGAAGAAGATGGAGATACTATCTGGAAATGTCAATATATTCATGGGTTGTTTGTAGTTGGATGGGTTTTATTTTTTTTAATCTGCTTTCCATTAAAAATGTATGTTTTTTTTTCTTTGTTGTTCTCTCAGGGTTGTGGTAAAATTAGATATGATAATGTGTGATAGCGCTTTGCAAACGGTAAAATGAGAGTGCAAATGAAAGCCGCGGTATTGCCATTACATGGAGGCTCAGAACTCCCATTATCTAAATAATTGCATACAGTTGGCTAGATGCAGCAAACTACACGACGAGGCCTCCTGGTGCTAACCAAGGCTGTCTTCCTGTACTGACTGAAGCAGAGAAAGAGGAAGCAGAGTAAACCTGTACCATGTGCACCTTAGCCCAGTCCTGTGTGTGCCTGGTCTCTACTATAAATGCAGGGAAATGAAGTGGAAGATGAAAGTGCTCTAGAGATGAATAGAGGCTGGTCAATGTGTATCACCCAGAGACAACCAGTGGTAATAGCTTCATATCATTCATTTCAGTATATTTTAGTCTACTTATTTTTACATAATTGAAATCACACTATTTCACATCACGCTGTTTTCACTTACATGCATTTTTCCTTGCACAAAACATCTCATTATCATTTGTAATTGCTGTAATATTCCATTGCATGGAAATAGAATTCAACCATTCACCTGTCAATGGAGAATGAGAATGTTTTCATGATTTATAGATACCACCTAATACAAATCACTGGGGGCTCTCAGAGGCCGAGCGGTAAGACCCCTCAGTCAGTGTCTCAGCACTGAGAGCCAAACTGCCTCCCAGCAAGGCTGCAGCACTGTTTCCTCCAAGGGCGACTGAGAATAGCTGCTCTGGCACACTTCAGCAGCACAAAGTGCTCCATGGGGGCACCTAGCAAAGATGGTTTTATTAGGTTGTAAGAACGGGAAAAACACATTTTATATTTGGACATTAGGAACAGAGATATATTACCATGAAGCTAAGAGACTTTCACTGGACTGAGCCCTGCGCATTCTCATTCTAAATAAACCATTCACTTTTGTACTTAATTTTGTGTGGTTTTCATAAAGTAGGCCCTGCCTAACCTGGATCCATCACTGTCTAGGAAGAACATACGAGGCTGTGTTGAATAAACCATAGACACTTTCCACAAGCACAGGGCTAAAATACATTGCCTGGCCTTCCCTGCATATGCCACAGCTGGGATTAGGTTCTGGCTAAAGGAAAGTGGCATGCTGGCTAGATGGTGATGCCCTGGGCAACTCCACTGACCGTTTTGTTAGAGTACTCGGTGACAGCAGAATTAATTAGGGGAATTAGGACAACAAACTTTGAAGTGATCAAAAACGACACTCTTATTGCATTGTCACTGATATTTGGGGGTCATTTATAATAGCTTTTGCATTAATTGCAGAGACTAAAGGCAAAGCCTTCCAAAACTGTCCATCCTGCTGGCTGCCTTCGGATGCCTGCATCACAACCGCCTTACTCATTTGGCACCTTTCATTCTTACTTCCAGCCCAAGCAAGCAGGCTGATTTATACCAAGTCTGCACATTTGGATCTGATGGCCTCAGACTTCGCTGCTGGAAACCTGCTTCTGCCATGCAGTATGTAAAAGTGAAGCCCAGAACCCTAAGCCACATCTTCCTCTTAAAAGCACACTCTGAGCAGCACAGGCTGAGCTCTTCCTAATGAGGAGATGGAGCGGGTGGCAAGTTTAACAGTTTCCACCAACCACTTTAGAATCCTGAGTTTCTGCAAAGGAGCAGATGTTCATATCTCTGACAACAGCCAGAAGCCTCTGCCAGCACATCAGCCCATTTCAAGAGAAAAACAGACACAAATACTAAGTATATGCCAAGTTTCCTCTCAAACAGCTTTTCCCCGTTTTCTTATTTCATCCAGCTTGATGTTCTTTCGACCTTGCCCACCACATATTTTCTGATCTCCTAGTGCTCACCCATTTTGCAACGATCAGACAGAAGGGCTCAAAATTGCCTGCACCCCTCAGAAACACATTCTGCTCTATTTCCAGCAACTTCTTCAAGCACCTTATCAAAATATCACCAGTTCCTTTGGGCCACAATTAATGCTCTCACCCCAGATGCTATAAATCTTTCCCTGTGAGGATAGTCCTCGTGATATCAAAGCTAAGAAGAGTCAAGCCTGGAGATTCTCGACTATAATCAAAACTTCTAAATGCCAGGCTGTTTTGAAGCCAGCACATCAATTCATTCCCGGATTCTTGGGGCTGAATAAGCTGCAAAAGGCAGGGGTGGAAAATTAAAGGCTCTATCAAAACAAAATTGCGATGGATTTCTGAATATTCTTCCAACAGAAAGGGATAAAAACAGCCATGCATTGTACACTTCAGCCGAAGAGGGCTGGCCAGAAGGGTTAACCATTTTCATTAGCCAAAACTAGCCTCTCCGCTTGGAGTTTACAATGCAGTGGGACGTAACTATAAGGTGCTGGAGCCAAAAGTGATGGGCAGTGGTGTTTCTGACCTGAGTAGGACCAGGAAGCCAACCTATCCTCCCAAAATGTAGACATGGGTTGCCTCTGTCCCCATACAAAAGATGACCTTTGTAAGAATGCTGTTCCCAAGCCAATGGCATTGTGCAACTGTGATATTTGAGGGCTGGTCTGACTGGTTAGCTCTAATGCTTAGAACATCTGGCTAACAAGATTAAAGCCTATCCCAGGATAAGCAAATTAGCTTTTCTCTATTTTAACACCACACTCATCCTTATCCCAATTTGAAACAGCTACACAAAGCAGGCAAACAATATTTATTGATTACCCATTATATGCATAGCATCAAGGAATAAATTCAATGGGGAAATAAGCCTGCATTATTCATCAAAGTCTTTTCCAGCCCAGGAAGAGTCTTATTCTGTAATAAGTTTAGAGAAAGAATTAACATTTCTCTGGCCAAGAGGTCGGAGTTATTGGCTTAATTCATCAGCTTCCCCGGGCCCCGCACCCCCCGCCAAAAAAAAATCTGTGCTTTGCTTTGGCCTAAGGGACCTGGTACAAGTCACAACATATCAGCAACATTAATAGAGAAGCTTGTGTGGTTTTCCTGCTTCTCTTAGAGGATTCAGCTGTTCTCAGGAACATACACGACTTTAAGGGAATTTTGTTTAGTCATGAAGCAAATGGCTTTTATGATTTTAAATGTTTCGATGGATGGATTTTAAAACACTTAAACAGGTCTACAAGTAGACAGATGAAACAGGCAGCACCTGCCTTCCTATTTAGAAAAAAAAACGGTTTTAAAATTCATTTACCGACTGTGTAAACACCAAAATGTTTTCTAGTAATGACGCACTGCAAGGCTTATTTGGAAATTTAAAACTCAGATCAGCATGATGCCACAGCAAATGAAGTCTCAAGATCCCTCCAAAGGGCGTTTCAGACTCTCCGGGCTTGGTGGAAGCCATTTAGATCTTTTTCTACCTATAGTTCATAATAAAAGCTACCGTTTCTTGGCCACATCCCATGAGCCAAGCCTGTTAAGTCTGCACACCAAAGTCTAGAGGTCTGTATTGTTACCCCCATTTTACAGATGGGGAATTGAGATTCAAAAGCACTATTACATAACTTGTTTACATTTTCATATCTGGTAAACCAAGAAAATGGGATTCAGGCCCCATGTCTTCAGGCTCCAGATGCCATGTTCTCAGCGAGGCACCAATGTCTTCTGTGTTACAGGTTATCGCCCCAAAATATATAAGGAAAAACATGGCACCATTTCCCCTCAGTAACGTATGTCATAATTTCATCAGACACTCCTCTTACAAACTACACATATGATTAAGGCTGTGTCTCTTTACCTAATGTCTAAAGGTACTTCTGAGGCTAAATAAAACTCACAGTTGGCCGGGTGCAGTGGCTCACATGCATAATCCCAGCACTTTGGAAGGCTGAGGCGGGCGGATCACCTGAGGTCAGGAGTTTGAGACCAGCCTGGCCAACATGGTAAAACCCCATCTCTACTAAAAGTACGAAAATCAGCTGGGTGCAGTGGTAGTTGCCATCATCCCAGCTACTCAGGAGGCTGAGGCCAGAGAATCACTTGAACCCGGGAAGGCGGAGGTTGCAGCAAACCCAGATCCTGCCACCGCACTCCAGCCTGGATGACAGAGACAGACTCCATCTCAAAAAAAAAAAAAAAAAAGACAAAGAAAACCTCACAGTTTTCTACTGTGAGTTTCATTTTTGAAACACTGATTCCTATTTTTTTTAATATATGTATTTGTTTGTCCCTTTTCTACCAATTGTTTATTTCACTCTACATGGCTTCATGGATCACACCAAAATCAATTTCTTTTCAGGAAAATACTGTCTTGGGAAAACTTAGGTTTCCACAAGAAACCTAGCAAAGAATTTGACAGATAGTGCCCGATTCATTACTCTTTCTCTTTTTTAAAAAAATGATTCCCCTCTACCAGAGAAGCTGCATTTCTAATCACAAAAATACCCATCTCTGAAAGTGATGACACCCTTCCCTTAGACTGAATGATCTGCTCTGGATGAAGAGTATGTGAGTACTTGCTGGGGGCTACGTTGTATGTCATACTTGGACCTCATGGGTAGGGGTCCGCTCTAAAGCAGGGAGTCCCCTGTGGAATGTAAATCAAGGTCCAGTGGGGCACTTGCCCACTTCCCAGGACAACAAAGCACTAAGAGGCCAGGAGCATGCCACCAACAGACCATCATTTCCTCCAGAGCAAAACGGCCTTTGTCAGCCACAAATTCTTTCAAGAAAAAGAGGGGCAAGTGGAAAAGCCATGTGCTTTGATCTTCTTCACTTTTCCTGGCAGTGCTGACCACCTGGGCAGCTCCAAACCTCCGGTCCAGTGGACTTAAAAACCTCTCATATTGCACTAACATTAGCCAGTTTTCCTATGCTAGAATCATATAAGCAAGAAAGCTATCGTCCTTCCGTTAGTCCTTCTCATAATCACGGGCAGGGATTCAGCATCCCACAGCAGGCTACCTAGTTCAGAAAACTGCTAGATGGATAGCTTGCCCCATACCCACAGGCAGTTCTCCCTGATTCAAGCCATGAAGGGCTATCCGATAAGATGCTGAATCCTATTCCTTTCGTATCTGAACAAACCATCTATACTCCTCAAGAATGTGTCAGGATTAACAATTTGGCTAGGCCTTAGAGATTCTGGCACATTAGCAAAATGACCAAAAGCCTGGGAATCAAAATTCGGTTGTGATCTGAAAATTCCAGCCAATGACAAAATTGAGCAATGCCGAAAACCTACCGCGATGATGGTCAAATGTTCCTCATTTCACAGATAATCTGTCCTGTAATGGGTGTCCAAGGTCAACGCTGTTTGGAACTGGGTTTCTTAGCAAGGGTGACCAATACATGTACTTCAATCTGGGGACCTCTTGGAACATTTTGTTTCAAACTTCCCAAAGAGTAACCCACACCAAAACTAATGATTATTATATTATTTTCATAATCATTATTATATTTTGTTATTATATATTTAAATACTATAATCATTATTATCATTATTTTTAACAATAATAACAGTGAACCATTTTGTTATAGAATGGGAAAGATTCCAATCCATCAACAGCTTGTTCAATGAATGTTCACTTAAGCTGTGTTATTGCTGCTCCAGACTAGACAGTGGGAAAACAAGGAGGAAAGATGAAAACGGCAAGCTCTCTGCCTTGAGGAGATCCAGGAAATGCCAGGGTTTCCAGTCTTCCTAGATTTACGGTTTCCCTAGTCAATTCAGGATGCTCTAACAAAGCAGCATAGACTGTGTGGCTTATCAACAACAGAAATTTACTTCTCATGGCTCTAGAGGCTGAAATGTGAGATCAGGGTACCGGCAGGGTCATGTTCTGGTGAGGGCACTCTTCTGGGCTGTAGACTGCCAACTTCCCATTTGTCTCACATGGCAGAAAGAGCAGCAGAGAGCTTTCTGGGGTCCTTTTTACAAGGACACTAACGCCAGAGGTCTCCACCTTCAGGACCTAAGACCCTCCCAAAGACCGCACTTTCTAATACCATCATATTGGGGGTGAGGATTTCAACATAAGAATTGGGAGGGGTGGGGGTGTGGGCACAAACATCCAGTCCATTGTGATTGTTGTCTAAAATTGTTCACATGTCTCCTTATATCTGTGTCTTGTCCACTGGTTCAATGCCATACCTGTACCCCCAATTCCCAGCATGTTTGGCACATGGGAGGCACTGGATATCTATCTGTTGAATGAATAAATTAATTAATGATATAAGCTCTGCCAATGGCTAGTTTGGCCTTTGGCCAAGTAATCACAAACCTCAGGTTTCCCACGTGTAAAATGAGATAAAAACATTAGGTGAGGCCCCACATAGGTCCTCCACAGAGTATTGGTCCTGCAAAATACAACGGATTTTATTTGGAGGAAAAAGGGAAACTGTGGCTAAGTGAGTTGGAAGCCATCGATATTACCAAAGGAAGCTGGTTCCAGCCTGTCTTCTCACTCTTCAGCACACTGATATACAGAACTTCCCAGGGGATGTCCTAGGCAGAGTTCCCCCATTCCAATGAGGCTAGAAAAATGGTCATTTGCAAGTCTCAGCAACAAGGCTCTGGACCTCATGCCTAGCAGTTTAGCACCCACAAAAAGATCCACTCTCTACCACCTTCTTTGATGTGAACTCTTCTCAGGGAGCTAAGATGAACAGAGGTGTGATCCCTCCTTCCCCTCAGCTCTTTCTGGCTCTATGGCCCTGGGCAAGTTACTCAACCTCTCTGAACTTAGAGTTGTCTTCTCTCTCTCTTTCTTTCTCTCTTGTTTTTTTGTTGTTCTTGTTGTCTTTATTTTACTGAGATAGAGTCTTGCTCTGTCGCCCAGGCTGGAGTGCAGTGGCGCAATCTCAGCTCACTGCAACCTCCGCCTCCTGGGCTTAAGCAATTCTCTCACCTCAGCCACCGAAGCAGCTGGTATTACAGGTGCCCACCACGACACCCGGCTAATTTTTATGTTTTTAATAGAGATGGGTTTTCATCATGTTGGCCAGGCTTGTCTCGAACTCCTGACCCAAACTGATCTGCCCTCTTCAGCCTCCCAAAGTGCTGGGATACAGGCGTGAGCCACCACACCCAGCCTGTATTTGCTATAAAATAAAATATGAGTAGTAATTAATTCAAAAAAGGCCTCAGTGAGAACTAAATGAGATAACATATATACATCAATTGGCAACATTCACAGAAGACGCTCTGTAAAGGTCAGCTATCCTTGTTACTATTCACAAACATACCAGCTATCCTTGCTATTATTCACAAACATACCAGCTATCCTTGTTACTATTCACAAACATACCAGCTATCCTTGTTATTATTCACAAACATACCAGCTATCCTTGTTACTATTCACACACATACCAGCTATCCTTGCTACTATTCACAAACATACCAGCTATCCTTGTTACTATTCACACACATACCAGCTATCCTTGTTATTATTCACAAACATACCAGCTATCCTTGTTATTATTCACAAACATACCAGCTATCCTTGTTACTATTCACACACATACCAGCTATCCTTGTTACTATTCACAAACATACCAGCTATCCTTGTTACTATTCACAAACATACCAGCTATCCTTGCTATTATTCACAAACATACCAGCTATCCTTGTTACTATTCACACACATACCAGCTATCCTTGCTACTATTCACACACATACCAGCTATCCTTGTTACTATTCACAAACATACCAGCTATCCTTGTTACTATTCACAAACATACCAGCTATCCTTGTTATTATTCACAAACATACCAGCTATCCTTGTTATTATTCACAAACATACCAGCTATCCTTGTTACTATTCACACACATACCAGCTATCCTTGCTATTATTCACAAACATACCAGCTATCCTTGCTATTATTCACAAACATACCAGCTATCCTTGCTATTATTCACACACATACCAGCTATCCTTGCTATTATTCACACACATACCAGCTATCCTTGTTACTATTCACACACATACCAGCTATCCTTGTTACTATTCACACACATACCAGCTATCCTTGCTATTATGCACAAACATACCAGCTATCCTTGCTATTATGCACAAACATACCAGCTATCCTTGCTATTATTCACACACATACCAGCTATCCTTGCTATTATTCACACACATACCAGCTATCCTTGTTACTATTCACACACATACCAGCTATCCTTGTTACTATTCACACACATACCAGCTATCCTTGCTATTATTCACAAACATACCAGCTATCCTTGCTATTATTCACACACATACCAGCTATCCTTGCTATTATTCACACACATACCAGCTATCCTTGTTACTATTCACACACATACCAGCTATCCTTGTTACTATTCACACACATACCAGCTATCCTTGTTACTATTCACACACATACCAGCTATCCTTGTTACTATTCACACACATACCAGCTATCCTTGTTACTATTCACAAACATACCAGCTATCCTTGTTACTATTCACAAACATAGCAGCTATCCTTGTTACTATTCACACACATACCAGCTATCCTTGTTACTATTCACACACATACCAGCTATCCTTGTTATTATTCACACACATACCAGCTATCCTTGTTACTATTCACACACATACCAGCTATCCTTGTTACTATTCACACACATACCAGCTATCCTTGTTACTATTCACAAACATACCAGCACTTTGTTTGGATTCCAGTCTTAAGGTCACCAACAGGTAAACTTTGGCAGGTCAGTCCCTGTCTAGCCTCAGAAGTGGCACAGGCAAAATCCAGGTTTTGGCTTACATCAGTGTTTCCCAAACTCTGGTTCTTCAAAGGCCATTTCCCGGCCCGTTTTACTCAATATTTCTCTTACTATTATTGTATGTTAGTCTCATCCTAAACAAGGAAATCCAGGAAACCACAGGTTTGATGTCCTTGTCATTCTCTTCCAAATACATATAAAAAAATAATTTAACAATTATTTAAAGACTTCTTATAAGCCAGCATTATACCTAACTCATTTTCAATGCCATACACTGAGAAACATTTACTCAGGATTTGTATCCAAGTTCCTTCTACCAAAAAGATTCTTTTCTCGTGGAAAAAAAACAAAACAAAAACACAAACTAACCTTTGCAAACACTAACCTGAACCCCCTAAGGCAATACAGTAGTTCAGACCACAAGGGGTTGTTCTTTAGAAACTAGATTTGAATCTGGATTCTAAACTGAACATCAGAGATCACAGTAGGTGCGGCTTTCTAAAGGAAGAATGACATCAACTTACAGAACACACTGACATCTCTGTGATGTGCAATATTAGCTGAGATATGAGGAGGCATTTTTAAAGATACGTTTTCAGGCTAAGACTTTTTCAAATTATAAAACTAAAATTCACAAAAAGCCATTGCTCTCCCGCCAGGAAAAACAACTGCTGTAGAACTTTCACAGCTCTGGATGGGAGAACCCTATCGCCCCAACCTAGGTCAGCAGCGACCAACGCTGAGAAGCATCACAGATCACTTCTACAGGAATATCACCCTCCTTCAGAGGCCAGCAAAACCAACAACACTATAGGATGGCTAACAAACTATAAAAAATATTTTAGATTAGTCATCAATAAAATGATTCAGGGTGATATTCTGCAAACATTTTATGGAGTCCCAACACTAAGCCCTTTCAAAAGTAAAGTGGCAGTGGATAATACAGTTATCTTTGCTTTTAACTGCAATTATTCCTAAGCCCTTTTAATAGCTGTCACTTATTCGTTTCCAGGCTGTAGCAAATTATAGTAAGAGGAGAAGGGAGCTGACAGCTCATTTCTTCCGTGAATGCCACGCTCTTCCATTTCTGCAAGGCCTGTGGGCCCTACTTTATGGCACATCCACTAACCCCAGGAAAATCCTGCTAAAAGAAGCAATAAAGCCAATCGGGCTCAAGTCTGCCAGTTTGAGCTTGGGGCACTCCAGCAGTCTCCCAGGCCTCCCTGCATTCTGATCAACAGGGGAGAGAAATACGTTGTCCCCGTAGATACTCCAAAGGCATTTTCTCTTTTTATCTACAGGAAGGATGTATGCTTGGAATACGTGTGTGCATGCGTGCATGTTGAAAGGGAATAGGGACAGCTGGTTTCATTTGAAAGGAATTAATATCGTAGGTATTATTAATATCATAAACCTCATCCTCTTAGGACACATATCCCAGAGAAAAGAGAATTAGGTCAAAGGCACAAAACAGTCCATAAAAATTAAATATTTTTGAAGCTAAAATAGCACCAAATTAAAAAACAAACTGAGTGATCACTTTTGGCACCTAGAAAATGGTGTAGCTTGTCCCTAAATATTAAAGTCGTATGAATACAAAAATAACTTTTAAAAGGAGCTTTCAGAACTCAAGCTAACAAGTCCAGTTATGTTGCTGCTTAGTGGTCTGGACTGAACAGAACGTTTGACTCCAGATGGGGACTGGGCAGAACCAGCCAACCAATGTGTATATGCCCGGAGCCAACCTCATCTGCGTCACCAGAGCAACAGTCAGAATCCAGAACCTTGGGATGATATTTCTTTTTGTAATGCTGGTTCTTCTTTAAGTCAACATGTAGCCTAAAGATCAAAACAATAAAATGAAAATGTGTTTTAGAAAGACCCCTAGGAAATATTTTCCACCACGTTTTCAGAAAGGCAAAGACCCAGCAGATGAAAGAAGAGCAATACTGAAATTAATCGCTGCTCAGAAGATCATCCTTTTACTTTTTAATTAACATTCTGTCCTTAATCCAAGAGCCAGAAGAAAAACATATGACATACAGTGCTTACGCACCTCTTATGGGGAAGCATTCACCTTTCTTCCTCAGCCTTTCTCTATTTTCATCCAAATGTGTTTAAATTTCAGATGCAGTCTTGGCAGCGTGTGTAGCTCGGTGATGCAAATAGTGTGGGATGGTGCCACCCAGAACTCCGTGTGTGGGAGAATAACTAGGAAATCAACTTTCCTATTCTCTGTGCAACTCCGTTTCACCCAGAGGAAGATGTGGGCACACATACTCAGGTTGTTGGTTTTTATTTTCAACTGGGCAAGGGAGGAGGTATAGAGAGGAAAAGCCAAGTGATATTTTGGAAAGATTTGCAAAACGCCTGGGTTTAAACTGTCAGGCTCCAACTTGCCTTCTTGCCCACTCACCTCCTTCAGTGATTCCACATCCATTCTGGGGTGCTGCAGACTAAGGGATGGAATAGTTGCCTCTGTGACCATCATAGATGTGGTAGGAAGAGGCTGGCACAGACCAGGCATCACAATGAGCAGCCCCAAGTATGTTGGAGTGATGTGTTTGAAACATCTCTTAAATCTTTCCTAGAGGTGTGAACAGGCGGGAGAAAGGGCTGGTCTTCAGTTTCACCATGCTCCCATCTGGTCAGCTCTGAACATCGCCTGTTGGGCATATTCTACACGCCAGGTAGTGGGCAGAGCACAGAGGATGCACAGATGCCTGGCTATAGTACCATCACTACGTTCAGGTGCTCTCGGGCCAGCAGGGGAGATGGGAGAGTGAACAAACTGATGCATTTTGTTTTTGCTTTTCTTTCTTGCACAGAGGCATGAACTAATCCTCTATGGAGGGATGCTCCGTTAGAGGCCAAGAAGGCTTTCTGAAAGAGACATTTAAAATGGCATTAGGATGTGAAGGATGAGGAATGGAACCAGAGGGAAGAGGAACCTAGAAGGCAATCAGGGGATCCCTAGAGGGGCCTCAGACTGCAATTACCTGGTGCAGGGAGTCTTGTATGGAGATTTTAGGAACTTAATCCAGAATCAGAATTTCTGGTGATGAGATCCCAGACTCTAGTTTTTACAAGCTGCTGAGATGATTCTGAATGCAGCTGACTGACCTACAGATTTGTGTTTGGGATCCATTGGTCACATCTAGCACCTTCCCTCCACATTTATAGCTGAGAAAAATGAGGCATTGAAGCAGAGCACAGATGACAGTCAGGGTCAGCCCCAAGAACAGGTCCCTGGCCTCTTGATTCCCAATTCAATGTCTGGACCACCAGTCCCTGAAGAGTGCTACCAGGAGCATCACCATGCCTTTGGCCAACAGGACACATGTCTCTTTTGCCATCCCCACCTGGGTTTCTGCCTGCATGAGAGTATCAGCCACGCATTACAGCTGTGCCCATCACCACCTCATTCTCCCCTCAGAGGCAAGGCAGGGGAGGATGGTAAAGGCACTGCACGTGTATCGTCATTTCCTGGCCTCACGTGCTCGAAGAATGAGTTAATGAATGAAGTCCACAAACAGGGCTCAGAAAAGGCATTCCTCAGAGGCTTTGGAGTACACAAAAAAGGTCACCTCTCCCAGACAGAACTTATTTTCTCTGAACAGACAAAGAAAAACCCAAAATCCATAAATCAAACTGCGGTACTGAAAAACACAGCAAACTTGAAATTTAAGTCTTAATGCAAAGGACAGAAAATGTTGTGAAATTTTTTTGCAGACATAACCTGTTCACACGAAATGATTTTTTTTTTCTACAAAAGCTGAAATCAAGCATGTGTTTCAGATTGTCAGCGAACTTGAAGGGTACAGGAAGCCAGAGAGGAGCAGTGTGCTCTGCGAGCTCACTGGTGACTCCTAATTCCACCTCTTTCAACCAGTGATGGCCTCTGGCCACAGACTTTTGAAGGAGAGGTTCAAAACTCATATATCCCTTCACATCTATTGCATGCCGGCTGAGGCCAAAGAACTCTTCTGCTCGTTGATTATATTTTTTCATTTTATCTTGGCAACCACACACTGGCCTCATTTCCATCTACACAAGAGGAAACAGAAGCTGGGAGAACTCAATACGTTTCCTTCAAGTCACAGAGCAAGTGGGTGGTGAGTAATTTCCACCTAGGTCTATGCAGGTCTGGATCCCACAAGGCAGCTCAGGGGAGTGTCTAAGGGAACAAATGGGACCAGGCCTCGCAAGAGGCACAAAGCCTGATTGAGCACTTTCTAGTGTGGCATAATTACCATTTTAATGGACAGCAAGGTCGAGACAGCAATCAGAACAGTCTATCTTGGCCAGGCGCAGTGACTCATGCCAGTAATCCCAGTGCTTTGGGAGGCCAAAACAGGAGGCTTTGAGGTCATGAGTTTGAGACCAGCCTGCGCAACATAGCAAGACCCTATCTGTACAGAAAATAAAAATATTAGCCTGGTGTGGTGGTGCATGGCTATAGTCCTAGTTACTCGGGAGGCTGAGGTGAGAGGATGGCCTGAGTCCAGGAGTTCAAGGCTGTAGTGAGTTAGGATTATGCCACTACACTCCAGCTTGGGTGACAGAGCAAGACCCTGTCTCTCTAAAACAAAACTTAATTATAAAAAGAATAGCCTAATTTGCACAGGACTATACTGTTGGCTGGTTGATCACAGTGTTTCTAAAAGTGGGAATAGATGAAAAGCCTACTAAATTTCTACTTGATGTGTGTGAATGGAAAAGTTCTAGGTCAAGTGAGCAAAAGTCTAACCTGAATCATAAAAACACAGTCATGGTCCCTTAGCCAGTACTCAGACTTGAGAGCCAGTGAGTGTACACTGGCTGGACTAGAATGAAAGGCCGGGTCCCTTTGGAGAAGAACCCTGGTACACTGTCCAAAGTGTATTCTGTTCATCTTTTTCCCAGCCTTCCCCAAGAAGACCTATGGACAATCTTTTACCAGGGTAACTGTGCACTGGGGGAAAAAAATAATCAGACGTTTTGGGAACTAATGGACAATGGCTCTGAACTAACACTAACTCCAGGATACTCAAAACATCACTGTGGCCTCAGTCAGCAGGGACTGATGAAGGCCGGGTGATGTATGAGGTTTTAGTTCAGGTCCACCTCAAGGTGGTCCCACTGGGTCCCAAACCCCACCCTATGGCCAGTTCTTAAGTTCTGGAATGCATAATTGGAATAGGTATGCTCAGCAATTGCCAGGTTCTCCACACTGGGGAAGCAAAGACTTGTTTGCTTATTGTACTGAAGGAGAAAGGGGATGTGAAAAGGTCCGAGAATGTGGTTCCAAAGGCCTCAATATGCTCCATTTCCAGAATGAACTCAGAACCCTTGAGTCAGGGGTTTGCCATGTGTGTGCTACTTGGCTTATAAGAAATGGGCTCGGCTCTGTATTTGAACGTCAGGATAAATTGTTCCAGCAATGAAGAGCCAAGACACTCTCAAGTTTCAATTGCTAGCTGAAACCCCTGATGGCTGCTAGAAAAATAATATGCAATTATAGCCTAGAAGCATAAATTACCAAGGCCACGGTGCTCTCAGAATGCAATCAATGAAACGTGGGTAACCACACACATGGTAAAACATCCCAGCCCCCAGTGTGTATCACAGATGCTGGTCGCCCAGAGGCACTGCGGGGGAAGGAAGAAGAAACAGACTCTTCAGGTTCAACACTGGCTAAACTGTGGATGAAGGGATGAAAAGCCAAGAAATGTTTTCTGTGTTCTTTCCTGTTATGGCCTTCTAATGTCTGTGCCCTGTAGGCTCTTGGATGACTAGGAGAGAATTATAAGTAGACAAGCAAGGAAGGACTACTTCTGCAAAGAGAAATGCAATGACAAAATGTTGGCTTCTTCTTCTGTAATGTTTATTATATCTAGAGTGGATCTGGGCACAATGGACTGACACTAAAGCAGTCACTGTTGCCTCCTAGGGTTAGGGCATTGCACAGCCACGTGCCTCCCCTACACCCAGAGGCTCCTCAATCAGCAACCTTGGGCCTTTGGCAGAATTGGGGACAGCGAGAGTTACATGCCAGGCATCCCTGAATAGAGTGTCCCCGGGGTCCTTACTCAAAGATGAAGAAACCATTTTAAAGGACTGTGAAAAGGACACAATGCTCACGTACATGGAAAACAGTGCTTCTGTCTACAGACATTTACTGAGTACTTCTTATGGACTCAGCCTGGGAACACCTGCTAAGTGCCCTCCAGGCTACTCAGGGAAAAGGACATGAAATAGTGTGAAACAGCACGATCAATGCCAGCACAGGGAAGCACTTCACGTGTCCAAGGAGCAAATGCCAGCAAGTCACGGAAGGTTCCCAGAGAAAGCGACCATCCACACACATCATATAGTCCAGGAAGAGATGTTGGTCCAGGCACTTCACTCACAAAGGAAGCCAAAGGCCTCTCTTTCCCAGCCCACCAAACTGCTGGACACCTCTCGCGTGACTTCTCTTTTAATTGGTGTTTCCCCTTAATATTAATTTCAACCTGATTTCACCTGGCTAGAAATTCTGGGCTCTTACACTCACTTGCTAGGGAAGAACTATGAGCCTACCTTATCCCTCACTGCTGGCCTCTGAGCAGTATTTGAAGACGGGCACCAGGGAGCAGGGTGCCTCAAGAAAAGCCTCCCCAAAATGAATTCTCTGGGTGTCCCTGAGTCTTCATGACTCTGCAAACAATTCCCTATTTTGGCAGTCATGAACTAGTCTCTCCCCTGTACAACCCTGCCTCCTGCTGCAGGGGGGCAAAATAAGCAAAATCCACAGAGGGGCTTCTCATCTCCCCTCCTCATCAGGCCAGGCTAACCCACCCCCTCAGAACCCCTGCCTGGCCCTGAACCTCATCTGGGACTTATGGAACAAGATTTTTATTAAACAGCGACAAAGATGAAAGTAAAATATCAGAGACACATGGAGTGAGCCACAGATCTGAGAAAACAGCTGCATGTGAAAGGATTAGAAATAAATGAAAAAAAATTCAAAGGATTTCAAATCCATTTGGGGTGCACTAGAAGAAAATCCCCCAGTATCAGACGAACAGGTCCAGGTTCAAACATGGGTGATAAGGAGGTTCCAGCCTCTTCTGGCTGCGTGATTAGGTGGTACCTTGAGGTTTATAATTTCTTTTTACTTACCACTTTCTAGGACCATGCTTCTTGAAAGAGGAGAAAAGTGAAGCCTGGGACCACATGCGCTTGTATCACCTGAGAGACTGCTAAAAATGCCATTTCCAGGGTCCCCAGTGAGTCTTAAGCATTCTGAAGTCTGAGAACCACAGAACTAGGTACTTCATCATTCCTAAGTGGTTGCGTTCCCCATGCTAAATCACTCGTTTAAATTGCTATTTAAAATTTAAAGAAGACACTAGTGGCCAAATTGATCTTTTAGAAATGATACATTCTAACAGGAGTGACTGTACGATCACATTGTGACCAATTTTAAACGATGTAACATTTACACATTGAAGCCAGGAGGATATTTTCAAAGCATCAATCTGATCACGTCACCCCCTTGGGTAAAACACTTCGGTGACTTCCCTTTGCCCTTTTGATAAAAGCTCAGACCCATGATCCCAATCAGTCCACCTCTCCAGTCTAATCCACGGCTGGAGTGCTCCCAGCCTCAGGCACTCTGCTCTTCAGTTCCTGCAACATCCAAGGTCAGCCTTTTACACAGCCTCCACCTGCTAGTTGTCTATACCAAGTAAAATTCTTTCCCCTTCTCCCAGACCTCCCTGACTACATTAATCTGCCTGCTGTAGGCCCCCCAGCATCAGTAACTTCCCCCTCAACAGCCCTTAGCATAGTTTAAACATCACACTCATTAGTGTGATCCTTTGATCACGTACATTTCTTCCACTAGTGTATAAGCAGCCCAGCCCAGGAAATCAACAACAGGTCTATTTTTTTCTAGCAAAGAGGTTCACCATTGTTTATATACCACCTAGTACGCCGCATGGTACACAGCAGGTGCTCAATAAATATTTGTGAATGAACAAACAAATATTTCCAGTTGGAACAAATGCTGAGGTGTTTACAACCAATTGATCATACCCAGTTACAGATTTCTTTGCTTCTTCTCTACTCCCACTGCTTCAGTGGACTAGCCTTGAAAAAGAAAAAGAAGAAAAATAAAGACTATGTGCAAATCAAATGCTGGAACAAATTCAGACACACAGTAGCAATTAAGAATTTAAAAAACACTCTGATCCCTTTCCTGGAAGTTAAGGGCAGCAGTCTCTTCCCAGCTGAGGACTAAAGTCCCATGATGGGTTCCCTTTCCCTGCATATGATCTGATACTCTTTTGTACTTATCACTTACAATGGACGGGCCAAACTACTCCTAATACAACTTCTGGATTTTGAAACAATGAAATTCAACATGAAAACTGCTGTCGTCCCATTTCTCTGGGCCTTATTTGATTTGGTCATGAAAAATTGTCTTAAAGATACATGTTGAGATAAAAACATCCGAGAATTTTCACAACTTCTTGTATTTTCAGACACCGTCATGAAATACCCTGTCTCACCATTCCCAGGTCCAGACACCGAGTCTCAGACTGTTTCACTGCACACTTGCACATGCTGGAATTGCTAGCAATGCATTTGAAAAGATTCAACATGGCCCTAAACAAGTTGACGATAATTATATGACAACACTTACAACTGTGAAAGGATGTCTCACGAGGTACATAAAGGAATCTTTATTACACGCTCTTCTCTCTACCACCCTCAGGCATGGCCCCAGCTGGGGTAATGGCTTGCCACCCCAGTGGCACTCTAGATGCTCCTGAGCCATCTTCCATCAAGTAGCTCAAGTCAAGACAGTGATCCAGTGTAACAGGTTCAACTGAGGCAGAAGTGACACAAACTTGGCAGCAGGGGTGTGTACCATATGGCATGCTGCAGAAAACAGGGTGTGATTTCGAGTCTACGTGAGTTGGGCAGCCAGCTTCCCTGACAGCTGAATTCCCTCACCTGTAAAATGGGTACAAAGCCAAATGGGTATATGTTTGAAATCATGATATTTTGGTTTGAGCATAACTCTCCAGTGATTTACTGTAGATCTATATTTCACTACCTAAGTCTTCTTACGGGCCTTGAAACATATATTTGCCATTGGATTCTATTCAAGGTACACACCAATACTGATCTATAGAAAAGAGGCATGGCTACACAGTGGACACTCTAGCTGTTGAATAACCCATGTTTACCACTCTCCTGGGTAAGAGAAAGTGACCAGAAATTTTTCACACTGAGACTGTGTATCTGTCAGATCTAATGAAGATTTGCATAAAGCCATTTGATAAGTGATTTTCATAACTATAGTAATGGAAGTCAAGGTGGAAACAAAACGGTATCACTTTCAAAGCACTACTTTAGAGCAGTAGTTTCTGTTTGGCACATGGCTCTCTCACACCCATACTTCTATCCAGGGCATTTTCGTGTCTAGATTAAAGGTTCTCTCTTTTCAACCCACTCCTTAAAAGCCATTACTAAGTACTGTTTAATGGGTACACGAGCTACTGCTTAATGAGCTGGTGTGCCTGCAAGCTACTTGCTTACATGAGTGGAAACGGAAGCAGGTGGATTCTACTTAGGTGGCCATGAAATGAACTGTCCAACCCAGGGCACTTCGTAAGTGAAAGCTTGTGTAATTAAATGTGCTGGGACAATGGAGCCACACTGGGTCTGTACATATCCTTCTTTTATTTTTCTATTGTTATCCTCAGGATAATTTCTAATCTGGTCGACAGCCTGATCATCTGGCTCAGATTAGAGAAGAAAATTTAACACTTTGCAACCACCCACCTGCCAATGAACATTTCAACAATCCCATACTTGGTGGAAGGTTCCAAATGATCCAAAAAGCATTATTGAACCCACTGAGCTTCTTTTACCAGCTGCATAATCATATGAAACCCCATTCAACTGAATGAAATTCCTGCCAATTGCTCCTCCACTGTTACTCCAATGACATGGGGTTTCTCACAGGACCCCTCGGCACACGTGGACAAATGCATACAGCCCCAAAAGCTGGAATCAAGCAAAGGGAAAGAGCCCCACTGGAACCCCTTCCACTCTCTCCCCACAAAGTAAAATAAACAATACAATAAAACAGTAAAATCCCGGGTCAGCTCAAATTGAACTGGGGCTGTATATCTATTAGGAGGAGCTTTCATCTGAGGACCCTAAACTGCTGACTTGATTCATTATGTCAATTACTTTAATTCACAGTCAACCCTAACTCCTCCCAGTCTGTATTTTAACAGTTGGTACTTTCCTGTATTGGTTTAAGTTTCCTATTTAATTGACAAAGAGTAATCATTGATATTGACAAGGTATGACTGGATGTATTGATACATGTATACCTATGGAATGATCACATCCGGCTAATTAACATATGATCACTTACAATATTTAGCGTTCCTTTGTGGTGGGAACATTTACAATCTCCTTCTTTCGCTATTTTGAAATATACAATATGTAATTGTGAACTACTGCCACCATGCTGTGTAATAACATCACCAGAACTCATTCCTCCTCTCTGACTGAAACTTTCTTTCGGGACTTGGACCAACATCTCCTCTTTCCTGCCAACCCCCACCTGTCCTCTTGTTTTCTTTTCTTTCTTTTTTTTTTTTTTGAGACAGAGTTTCGCTGTTGCTACCCAGACTGGAGTGCAATGGCACCATCTCGGCTCACCGCAACCTCCGCCTTCTGGGTTCAAGCAATTCTCCTGCCTCAGCCTCCTGAGTAGCTGGGACTACAGGCACGTACCACCATGCCCAGCTAATTTTTGTATTTTTTTAGTAGAGACGGGGTTTCACCATATTGACCAGGATGGTCTCAATCTCTTGACCTCGTGATCCACCCGCCTCGGCCTCCCAAAGTGCTGGGATTATAGGCGTGAGCCACCGCGCCCGCCCTGTCCTCTTGTTTTCTTGAAGAAAAGACATATAAAGCAAATTAATTCTAGTCGAGAGTTTAGAAGGAGTAACCTAGGTCACTTGAAGAAAATTAAATACAAAATGCATGTCTTTGTATCATTTTAGCAAGATATTTTAACAAAGAACCTGAATAGAAACTACTGAATCAGTAACATCAATAATAGCAAATCCCACCCAGTGCTTGCAGGGTACTCTAGTTTACAGTCATGATTGCATTTAATCATCTCTGTGACTCCAAGAGGTAGGGCCTTATATTACCTACATTTAAAAGATGTGAAAACTGAGCCAAGGAAGATCACTAACTTACCGGAAGTCACCCCGCTGGTGTACTCAACAGGAGATCTAAACCCTCAATTAACAAGTCTGTACTTAGCAAACATGTTCTCTAAACCTCTAGAGACTCCTCCTCCTTTTTCCCAAATCCAATCAGTTAGCAAATCATGTAATTTTGTCATCAATATCTACAGGCAAACACAGTGAGTGCAGGCCTCCCCTCCTTTCTCTCTGCTCAGACTCTGGCTGGCACCTGCTGGGAGGCTCAGGCTAGAAACTGGGGGACGGGCCACCTGTCTCCAAGTGCGCCAGCACAGCAAGCACACCGCTTTGTTTATTTATTCATCTGACCTAGACCATGTGTTTATTTGGGCAGGCCTAGCAGGAGCTCCCATCTTTCCTCAGTCCCTCCCTCCAGCCACACCATCTAATCTCTCCTCTAGGTTGCTCTTACTGGAATCCCGCTGTGGCTTTTCCTTGCCTAAAAGCCTTTGGCTTTCCTTTCCGCTCAATCCAAATACCCAGCTCCTGGGATTGCTGGCATAAGGCCCTTTCCAGACTTTCCTCCACCATTATGATTGCTTTGTTCTCTAGATGCATCATATTCTTTCAATACACAGCTTTCCAGATCTTTCTGAAAAGTTACTTCATTTGTGAACACCTACCTCTGTGACCTGCAATCAGGGTAAACATACCTTTAGCATACTGTCATGACTGTCTCCTAACAGATCCTCCTCTGTTACAGCCCCTCTCTACCCTTTCTCCACATATGGCGTGCCCAGACTACCGCATACCAAAGGCAAGCAAAGGCTGGGCGCAGTGCACACACCTGTAATCCCAGCACTTTGGGAGGCTGAGGCAGGCAGATCACCAGGTCAAGAGATGGAGACCATCCTGGCCAACATGGTGAAATCCCAACTCTGGTAAAAATACAAAATTTCATAGAGCATAATGGCATGCGCCTGTAGTCCCAGCTTCCCGGGAGGCTGAGGCAGGAGAATCGCTTGAACCTGGGAGGCAGAGGTTGCAGTGAGCCGGGATCATGTCACTGCAATCCTGCCCGGTAACAGAGGGAGACTCCATCTCAAAAAAATTAAAAAAAAAAACACACAAGCAAAATGGTTGTTGACTGACTGAATGACTGAATGAAGCATTATGATCACTGCTGAAGCCCAGCAACAGTTTAATTTGAAAATATTTATATGCGTCTTAAGGATAAGCCCATCATTTGTTTTTAAAATATACTACAATTAATAAATAAAGGTTTACTATGCTCCTCTCATATAATCCCAAGCAAATGTTTCTCAAAATCCTTCAGTTGGAGCATGGACAATAATTGAGAAAGCAGTTTTAATAAGTCAAAGTCACTTCCTGGCAGTGGAGTAGGCTAGAGATGACGGAAACATATTCATTCCTTGACAAAATTTTTGATTTCATGTGATTTGTGCTGACTTACTATAAAAGTGACAGCACTGGAGAAAATGAGATTTAGCAGCTTCTAAAGACCTTTCATTATTAGGAGAGCTGCATGGGTGTGTGTGTGTGTGTGTGTGTGTGTGTGTAACACACACACCCCCATGCAGGTACGGAACACTTATTATTTAATATAGCAAAGATTCAGTCCCATTCCCCCAAATCAAAATTCTTTTGTAGCGGTCACTTCCAGAGTGGCCCACAATTGGAATAACTGAGGTACAGGTCCACTATAAAAAAAATCTAGGAAACTGTGGGGTGGGGCGGGTTGGGGTATGGACAGGAGTCAAGTAAAAACCAGCCTTACTGAGTGTTATTGGAATTCACTCCTCACTCCACCAAAAATGCGCAATCTGACCAAACTCCTTAACTAGCTCTACCTCCCAAGCCACAGGCTTTCAGGGCCAAGGGTAAAGCCAGCTGTGGTTATGCATTTGGGTTAAAGAGGCCAAAACAGAAAAAAAATATTTTAAAATGCATTACTCTTCAAAATTAGGGGTAATTGTGTGTAGCAGCCTGGAAAATACAGCTCATCCAGCTCTGCCACTGGAACCCCGCAGCACAAAACTCTGGTGCCCTAAATGCAACTGTGAACTGAAAAAAAAAAAAAGGCACAAAGGGCGGAAGGAAGGGCGGAGGGCTGCTATAGGGCTGGTGGCTTGTAAGGCGGCGGCCTGGGGGAGACATAGCTAGTCTCCAACCCAGCAATATCTCTACAGCGCTTGAGCCACTCGATGGGTGTTCTGGACTATGACAGCAGCCAAGCAGAGAAGGTAAATATAAAGCTGACAGATAATTACATAAGAAAATTAGTGTGGCAAGATTAGAACAGAAACCTAATGGACAAAGTGGGAAAGGACGTCGCATAAAGCAGTACCTTGAAGGCTTCTCCCTGACCTTTGCAATGTCCTGGTCACACTAATGGAGTATCAATATCCATTACTATCCAACTAGTCAAGCTGGGTTTGACGAGCAAAGGAGGCGGCGCTGAACTCACTTAACTCATTGCCACACGGACGCTTCCTTTATCTTGTGACAAAGGCCTCTGAAAGAGCCAAGCTCAGCTTTGCTACCCACCTTCCTCATTTCATTTATCTTATTCCCGTTACGTAAACGCTACAGTTAAGGCAGTAACCAGTGGTCAGAATGCAAAACCTTGTTAGGAAACTGAGACAAAAGCTCACTCATTACAATGTTTTTCAGCCGCAGGTACGAGGAAGAAACATACATGCAACGGAAACTTGAAAAACATTTGGATTAGGGAGACAACTGCAATATAGGAGAGAAGAGAGCTAGAAAGGAAACTTGGAGAGCTGGAGGAAAGAAATGAACATAAAGGGTGAGCCTGCTCATCTGTTAATAAACCAACTTAGACTCTAAGGAATAACTAGTAAATAGAAAACTAGGGCACTTATAACTGCTGTTGAAAGTCTACACTGGCTGATAACACACAACTGGTCTCACTTAGAAAGACAAAGCAGCAGTTCTCGGCTGGGGAGAAGAGAGCTGACAGGACAATCTGCAGTACCGGGAGACATCTGGGGTTGTCACCAGCGAGTGACGCTACTGGCATCAGTGAACAGAGGCTAGAGAAGGCGGTAAACATTTGACACTACACAGGACAGCCCGTACAACAAAGGATTACCCAGCCCGAAATGTCAATAGCACTGAGGCTGACACTGCCTGAAATCAGTAAAATGGCCAGTAGTCTGCAAGTAGAAAAAGAACTGCACAAGCAGCCTCAGCATTGCCCGAGGGAGAAACCATCCTGGCCAAAGGACTCCAGCCTCTGGTTCCCTTAGTTGGTATAAATCTATCAACAAGAGATTTAGCAAAAGTTATAAGGAGCTGGAAAACACTGTCGAGTATACTGTCCTTCCAGTTGGTTCCCTCCCAGTTGGTTCATTCTTTTGCCTTCACCATGACTCATCCACAGAGGAAAAATGTTGGCTAAAGAATAGATGTCCATTCTTCTTGGCAAACATTGTTCTTATTTTTGATTAATAAACTGCATTCTGGCTCATTATGCTTCAATATCGTGAGTTGGTTGATGGGCATAGTGTCCCTGAGAGAAGAATCCATTGATGCTCAAAACTAAGGTCAACTTTAGAATGAGATGTACAAAGGGAGGGATTGACTCTGAAGCACCAGGACTCAGTGGCAGCAGAGAGATCCCTGGATACTGTAGCCACCCAGAGCACATCCATCTGCAGGACACACAGGAGTGAAGAGCCTCCCTGGACGCCACTGCAGCATAGCTCCACGTGGGATCCCGGCCTCAGAGGCTGGTAGGTCCAGGGAACCAGCAGAAGAAGGAACTAACTAACTGGGGGAATGTGGCACATATACACCATGGAATATTATACAGCAATAAAAAATGATGAGTTTGTGTCCTTTGTAGGAACATGGATGAATCTGGAGAACATCATTCTCAGCAAACTGACACAAGAACAGAAAATCAAATGCTGAATATTCTCACTCATAGGCGGGTGATGAACAATGAGAACACATGGACTCAGGGAAGGGAGCACTACACACTGGAGTCTATTGGGGGGAACAGGGGAGGGACAGTGGGGCGGGGAGCTGGGGAGGGATAGCCTGGGGAGAAAAGCCAAATGTGGGTGAAGGGGAGGAAGGCAGCAAAACACACTGCCATGTGTGTACCTACGCAACTATCTTGCATGTTCTGCACATGTACCCCAAAACCTAAAATGCAATAAAAAAAAAAGAAGGAACTAAGTAGCACAGACGTCATGGTGCAGGAGAAAGAAACACCACAGTAAAATGCATCAGAAAAGCTGGGTTAAAGGCTCAGATGTACTCTCTGGGTATCCTTGTGACATTTCATTCCTCCAAGCCACATCTATAAAATGGGATAATAATACTATTCTGATTGTTCCCTGTCATTTCCAAAACAGCATCCCCAGAGGAAGGGTGCATCAGGCCATAGAGAAAAATGCTGCGTTGATCCTGTGACTCCAACTCCATTGAGAGAATTCTTTATAGGACTTACCTGATTATAATTCCCTCAACTACTGTTCCTTACCAAAGTCCAACCCACTGAATACATCACAGTCCTGTAGACTAGCAAGTTGTGCCTTTCCAGTGTTTTCTACTGAGGAAAGTTTTGTTTCCTACCTTCACTGTTAGAACTAAAACAGTCAAAACTGTAGCCTCAATTCCTAAAATTGAAGTTCCAATAATAATTCTGTTCAGATTCTGGAAATCAGTGTTTGTGGGGGCCTGGAACATTGAGAATCATCTCCTTCTATTTATACATGTGACTAATTTCTCGACTCAGCACTATGCCAGTTTGTTACTGTAGTTAATTCTGTTTGATGAGCTAGCATTCCTTCTCCCACACGTATTCCTATCTGAAACTTAGGACAGTGACCAAATTCTGCTCATACTGTACCTGCACTTAAATTGTAAAAGCTTAGAAAACCGAGTGCTAAGACACAAGTAGTTAATGTAATCAGGAATCAGGATATGGCTCTGCAGGCGTCAGTTCTGGCTAATATAGATGAGTTCTGATTGTTAACAACTGGATAACCCAAATTATCCAGGGGACTGAGCATCGCAACCAGTGTGTGCATTGTACATGCAGGCTGGCTTTGCTGAACCTAAAAACGCTGTGCTGGCATACTGGAGGCTTTCCTGGGCCACACGCACGGTCCTGGGAGCCACACCCTGTGGAATAACTGGCCTTCATGATCCTTCTATTATGGGCAGTGCAGAGATTCTCAAGGACTTTTTTAAAGAGATGGAGTCTCTCTGTCACCGAACCTGGAACGCAGTGGTACGATCACAGCTCACTGCAGCCTCAGACTCCTGGACTCCAGCCATTTCCTTGTCTCAGCCTACCAAATAGCTGGAACTACAGGTGCATGCCATCATACCCAGCTAATTTTTTAACTTTTGGAGAGATATGGTCTCACTCTGTGAGCCTTTTACTTTCTTCCTTGGGTAGCCAAATCCAAGCCCAGGTCAGGTAAAACGCTTCATCTAATCATGCATCCCAGCAGTGCGGCTGCCACCAGAAGAGATTACAACTGTCTTTGTAATTGGAATCATTCATACGGGGACACTAGATGTAAAATATGAAAGGATAAGTTGAGCAAAGTAAAATTCCAAAGACCACAAAAGTTCTAATCTAAAACTTGGTGAGAAAAGGGAATATCCTGTCGATTTTGTTCTAGGCAAGGTTAAAGAGCTACTATTGCAAAGGGGTCTGCTGCCTCTCTGCATGACTCAAGTGAAAAGCACATCACCTGAGTTTCTGGTTCCTCCAAGATGGTAGCACCAGGGCTTAGCACACTGGCAGGTTCTAAAACCATAGCATTTTTTAAAGTTAAGTCAATAGCTGACAGCACTGCATCTGGCTCAACATTTGGAAAGAGCATCTCTTGCAGGGGATTAAACCAACAGCATTTTGTTAAAAGAAGATAGCTAAGTATTCCATAAAAGTATATCCTTCTAGAACATCTTTATCAGAATCCCTGGCAAGTTGATTAAAAATGTAGTTTCCCCCCAGAATTCCTAAAGTAGACTTTTAAAAATCGTTACCCACATTGAACAATACTTTGACATTAAGACTGGGTGTCTGCTTTGGGAAATACTGTTTTCCACACCACTCTTCTCTTTCATGTTTTAAACAGCTGGTCTTGACCTACAAAAATGATACCATAATCCTCTCATGGGTTACGATCCTAAGTTTAAAAAGCACTTCTCTGGTTGACTAGAAGGAACCAGAAATAGAGTGGCACAATTAATAGCAAACACTTCAGGCTTGTGATGCAGAGAGGGTTTACGAATCCACCACGTTTTCCAAATTCAACAGAATAAACCAAACTATCTACTACTTGGATTGTTTCAGGCACTAAAAAGTGGTTACAAGCTTGAGTTACAAACCTTAATGGTATCTACTGTCTTAGATCTGGAAGGGAAATGTTACCTCCATAAGAACAATCACTTCAACCCTTGAGCATCAGGAAAGATGGTGAAGTAAGCAGTGTGTGATCAGGAGAGTTCCCTGTTTCGCCCCAGGCCACATCCTCTGACAAAGGCTTCAAAGCCCTCCCTTTCCCCACCCTCTCCACCCACTCCCACCAAACACCCAAAGGGGGTAAATTACTTTGAAATAGTTAAGTACTGTTTTCTTTTCAATATAGTAAATGTTCAAGACTTAGCGGCACTTGCAGAAAACCTTCCTCTGTTTTCTCACTTTCATTTTCTTTCTCCTAGGCATTTCTCATCTCCCCTCCCTTACAGCCTCCTGTCTTAGCTTCCATTTTGTAGGAGAGTAGAATGGGTTACAGTAGACGCCTCTGACTTCACTCCCCTTATAATAATGCCCTTCCTCCTAGGCTAAAGCAACACAGACTTCTTTAAAAGACCTTATCCAAGGAGAGTGATGAAACACCAGATCTGGAATGGTTGTGTTACAAATTATACTGGTTCCCAAGGAATCACCTCTCTGTTCCCTTCTTCAGGCTGAAATTCCAAGGGAGAAGTCTACTCAAGGCAGAACAGGGTCTAAATGAACAGTGGCCTGGCATAGGGGAGAGGCCAGGGAAAAAACAAAAGCCCATTACTTGGGCTTCTCATTTGCACTAATGCTGCAACATTTTCCTGGTATAATTTCCTGGCGGACCTCTCCCAATATAGCCACCTCTCAGTCAGTCTACAAACACTTATCGAGCACCAATGTCATGCTAAGAATCCATCTAGGTTCTGGAGCTGTAAACAAGTCAAGGTAGTCACTACCCTCATGAACTTCTGCTCTAACAGGGAGAGAGACGATACTCAAATACACAAATGACTGTATAACGTCAGGGAGTAAAAGGCACTAAGACAGAAAACAGTAACGTAAGAGGCCCAGGGAGTGTCTCATTGCTATTTAAATACGGGGAGCCCAGGGAAGGCCCCCTATAAGCTGACAACTGGGCGGAGACCTGAAGGAAGCATGGGAAGTAAGCCATCTGGACATATAGGAGAAAAGCTCCTCCTGTAATATCATGTGCAAAGGCCCTGGGAACAGAACTCGGTGAAAAAGGAGAATGTAAGGCAGTGAGGATGGCTGTAGTTACCAAGGACAGTAAACATGGCCATCATTAGAACTGCCCATCTTCTTGCCCAATGACTGCTCCAGGCTCTGAGTTCCCCCAGATTCCAATCCAGGTCTGCCTCCCAGACCGCCCCTCCCTGATACCTACCAGACTTCTTGTTCCCCAGTTCACTACCCTCCTGACATAACCTCTCCCCAAAAGTCCCAGCAGTCCAGGTCATTCCCTCACCATTTACCAATCTAATTAAAAACAAACGAACAAAACAGAGTAGAAAAAAAGGAAGCATGCTCATTTAATCACAGCCTTAGGGACAGGGAATGTACAATGGTAAAGAGTAAAGGTTAAAAAAGTCAGTTACAAGAAAAATTAAAAATTTTGCTGTGTGCCTGCAGGGGATCTGGCCTCCTAACTTACAATTATTTTCCCCCAGAGCTGTAAATTGGGGAACAATAATCTTTGAAACAACCTTGGAAAAGCAGGCATGGAGGTGAGATTATATGAGAACCCTGGCCAGAGGAGGTCCCAGTAACAGCTGCTGCCAGCCTGCAACCTCAAAGTGACCCTGAGAAGGATTAGATCCCTCTGTGTCCCAAAGTTGTTCGCAGGGTTTTGGTATTTAAATACAGGTTATTAATTACTTTTATAGAAGCAAAAGAGAAAGACTCAGATATTCTTTCACAGCACACCCCCAAGTCGCTGGCAGGCCCAATGGGGAGCCTCCACCTCTGGGGGCCCCAACCCCTGTCTTAGGTTGTCTGAAAGCTTAACCATAACGAATTAGGCCCAAATCATTCATGGGCATCGGTGTTGGGAGGCTCATTTGGTCCAGCTCATACCAAATATGTTCAATGAGTCTCCGGAGCCGTCCAGGGGCTCTCAGAGCTGGGTCACTATCTGGGACCAAGCCTGAGTCTGGCTGGTCCTTTAAGTTAAGGTAGGTCCTGCCCCGCCTCCAACTTCAAATGCCCCCCCCCCACCCCAGGCTGGAGAGGGTCACTGGGCGGGGAGTTCCTGGCTGTGCGGTCACACACACACACACACACACACACGCCGACACACACAAACACACACACACGCCGCCTCGCGCGCGCTCGCGGCACAGCACCGACTTCCCAACCTCAAACACACGCGCGCACCCCCAACCCCCACCCCGAGACAGCTGAGTTCTGTATTTCCTCTTCCTCAAAGCGACTCCGGCGATCGCGGTCGCCACTCTCCGCTCGGATTCCCAGGCCCCCGGCTTGCCGCCGCCCCCTTCTCTGAAGGCGCGCCCGGTGCGTCCCCTCTCCGAGAGCCGAGATTTCCACGAAGCTCCACAAAGCCCCTCGCCGCCTCTCCGGGTCTCGGCGGGGATCCCGGCGTGTCCCCTGGAGGAGAGTATTTACTAACCAGAGCCCCCGGGTCTCCGGGCTGCCCAGACCGCCCTCTCCGGCCCTCCCGGCCCCCTCCCTCCGGCCCATCACCGCCCCCTCCCACGAGCGCGCTCGCTGGGGGATTCCCTCCCATCCCGAGTGCAGGAGAAGACGCTGAGTCCGAGCCGCCAGCCGCTTCTCTGGCTCTATAGGAATCTTGACTCCAAGATCTTAGCCCCACACATCCCCGTCCCCAACAGCCCCGCGCCAGCGTCGCAACCCTCCGGCGCCCCCCTCCCGCAGACCCCGGTCGAAACGTCTCGCGGGCTCCCGGGCCCCGGCCCTGCGCTTCATCCCCCGGCGCCGCACCTCCAGCGCCCCCTCCCTCCGCTCCCACTCCCACTCCCGCCGCCCCCCGAGCTCAGACTTCCCCGACTGCAGAGCGCCCCGACGCGCCCGCAGCCCTCGCCCCGACGCGCCCGCAGCCCTCACCCCGCCGAGCGCGGCGGCCACCCCCGCCCGAGCCGCTGCGCCCCCAGGGAGGAAACAAAAGTGTCTCCGCGGCGCCCGGAGCCCTCCGGAGCAGGACGCCTCCTCCCGGCCCCAGTCCCGGTCCCCTCCCCGGCTGCGCTGAGGTCAGCCAGTCGGGGCGCGGCGCCAGCCCTGGAAACTTTACGAACCTGCTGGGGTCGCAGGACAGCGGCGGCAAGGGTTCCCGGGGATCAGAGCTCCGGCGACCCGCGACCACTGGAGGGGAACTGGAGGCTCTGTCGCCCAGCGTGGGGCCGCGGCGGCGTGGGTGGCTCTGCCTCTATCCTGTGCCCATCCTCGCCCGCTCGCGCTCGCCCCAGCACACGCACTTACACTCCGGGTCGGCCGGCTGCTGCACCGCCGGCTGCCGCTGCTCTCACTTCCTCTTCCTTCCTCCTGCTGGCCAGAGACACATTTTGCATCTGCAAGAGATCCGGAGATCAGCCGCGAACTCCCCTCCCGAGCGGACGCTGCGGAGTTGCAGCCGCCGCCCCCGGCACCTGCGCCAGGACACTCGTGGTCTGCGCGTTCGCCTTGCGCCCGCACCCTGGTCCCTGCCCACTGCACTTTGCCGGGGGGGGGGCGGTGCCCACGACTTTTTGAAGTCCCCCTGCTTAAAAAGACAGAAATGTCAAACACCATGCATGCCTCAGATCTGCTATAAATAATATGTGTGCAGAGCATGACTTCGATGAGCTCACACGCGGCGTTTGGAGGCACTAATTAACTCCGACACCTTCATAGCGCCACCTCCGGGAGGCCAAAAGCCGGTAGCATCTCCTTACATCTTTTTTTCATTTTTGGCAACCGGTTCCGGATATTAAGGGGAAACTTCGGTGGGCTGTTTGAACGCTACTTTAAGACGCGTTTGTTTTGACGCTGTGCCTCTACCCTTGGACAGAGTGGCAAAAAATAACAAAACGTTTCCTCCGTCTCCGTCGACGTCTACGTATTTACTAATCCTGCAATTTAAACTACAAGATGTATTTCTAACCAATTAAATCAGGGACTTCCTAATTTTGCATAACTTTAAGGCAGGACGTTCTACCCCCAGTTTGGTATTTAGAATAAATTACTTAATTCATTTCATGCAACCTACTTACATCATTTTCAAAGCAGAAATCAAACACGTGAACTCCCAGCCCAGCTGGCAGGAGGGAAGAGGATTGCAGGAGGAAACACCTGTCCTCACCCAATTCACAAATACCTGCATTGGCAAAGGAGGTAAGTTGGGGGCAGGGAGGCGTCAGAATCAAGGCGGAATGCTAAGCTCCTTTCTAAGATCCTCCCAGTCAAGAGCCACTGGCAACTGTTGAGCACTGAAATGTGGCTAGCCCTGAGATATTCTGTAAGTGTAAAACAGACATACATTTAGTATTTTTTAAAATGAATGTAAACTAACTCGTTAATTGTGATTGTATTGATTACATTATTGCAAATCATGAGGTAGTTTGATGTAATAAGTCAGCTGGGTTCCTCATATATTGGGTTAAGATATAAGCAGATGTAAGATTAATTTCACCAGTTTCTTTTTACCTTCTCTGATATGGCTACTAGAAAATGTAAGGTTACAAATAAACTCTCATTAGTGGCTCATATTATGTTTCTAACGAACTCACTAACTCATTATATGCATGACTCTGAGAGACAGCGTTAGTTTCAAGAGGGCCTGGGTCCAGGTGGTTATAAGCCAGTAACTAAAGCAGGGTGACTGCAGGAAAGTAACTTCTGTTTTTCCTCCTCTATAAAACAGTAATGATGTAATAACAAAAGTCAACAGCACAACTATTAAATGAGATAATTTAATAAGCAGTCAGGAAATGGAGGCTTTACTAACCATGCTCTCAGACGCCTGTAGTGATAAGTATGAATTTGATCTTCGACCTTGCAGCTGAGGCATGTGGACCTTAACTTCAGTGCCTGTGTGGTGAGCACTCCGTAAACACTAGCCGTCATAATCCCTCCTTGCTCGGCAATTATGCAAAGCCACTTCCCTGTAACCTTTGGTCCTGGGTCTGCACGTCTTTACTTCATGAAGTAGTCTTTCAGATCTTGAAGATAGCCTTCAAATTCGACTTAAACACCCTCTTTTGAGGATTAGTCATTCTCAATTACTCTGACTCTTCTTCATGTGATACTGCTTCAAGTCTCTCTCATCTGAGCCATCTCATTCTGGAAGGGTATCGTCTCTGCCCTTAAAAAAAAGTAATTGTCTTATAGATTAATTATCTAATTAACCATTAGCAAACACAATACAGTCTGAGATCTCTCTCTCTCTCTCTTCTCAAATACATCTCAATGTTGATAGAAGTGCAAGAAGACTGGAAATTCTTTACGGTGTTACAGTTACGCCATGTCTGTGAACACGGAGTTGATCTTTGGAACCAAACGCCCTCATCCATTTTCTCTAAATCCCTTAGGAGTTGACTCAGGCATCCAGTATCTCCCCATATCTACAGATTACATAAAAATACAAAGATGCCAGATGACATCCCGCTAAGGAGCTCCCTCTGCTAAGCTGGGAGAAGAGCACTCTTTGGTTCCCTGGTTATTAATAACCCAGTTAACAGTGCAATTGCCAAAATTCAATTTTCTGTTCTATTCATAAAGACATCTTAGAAGTATTGTCAAGTGTTTTAAAGGAACCCACCTTCCCCCGGGCTCTGCTGGTGGCCAGCAGTGGATGCAGTAGAGTGGAATATATGGTGGTGTCATGTATGTGGGCTCCATCTTTGGACGTGGTTGTTGAGGACAATCCCGGCATTGCCATCTACTGGCTGCATGACCCTTAGCTCCTGAGACTGAAACCATACCTACTAGATACGGTTGAATGAAGATTAAATGAGTTAATTCATGAAAAATTCTTAGAATGGGGCCTGACACGTACATAGAAACATTCATTGAATGCTAGCTATTATTATCTACAATAGGTCTTCAATGGACAAGTCATATCAACAGATTCAAAAAACAGAGGAGCAACATCCACTCCCTCTTTTAACATGTCCATCTCCACCCATGATGGAGAGAAAGAGTGGTTACCACTGTCCCTTCTCAGCTCCTGGTCACAGCTTGGGCCATTCAATCACTAGGTCATGCTTTAGCAGAGAAGAGCGCCATTTTATAACAAGGAACAGAATCCAAGTGTGGCCCCTTGACTTGCACTTCCGGTAACCCATCCTGGGCAACCCTCTTTGTGCAGATGGGCCAGCCTTGTCCATGTCTCAAGTGGTTAGGGAGATGGATTCAGGATCTCCTCTGTAGAACCATTCATCTTAGTTTCAGGCTAAGTGGAGGAAAAGAGAACAGGGTAAGGACAGATGGCTGGAAAATCAAAATCACTTAAGCCTCAAGTCTAAGCTTCATTCCCCCCCAGTGTTTTTATAAGAAAGCTTGGCATTGTTAATAGATAGAGAGGTATTTGGGGCAGTTTCTCAGATTTAAATACTTTGATATTGTGTTTCTCCTATGTTTATCTTTCCTTGTGTGTACAAAACTCCAAAATAGGAGGATTGAGACTCTATCAAAGTGTCACCATGCAAAGCGTCACCATGAAACCCCCAACTGCAATAATAGCCTGTTGTATTTTTAATCAATGATGACTCATGTTGATCACCTCCTTCCCAAGTGCTCATAATTATTAATTTATAATTTTTGTTTAATTTATTGGATTCTAAATGGGCCCTGTGCCTTTAATAATACATTTAGTAATTTGCTTCAAATTTCTGCTCCTAATCAGCACCAAATTCCTTCATCTATAGTTTGACAAATTGATTCCCTTTTCTTGTGTTAGAATCAGGCTCATGCTGGTTTGCCTCCAGTCTTCAAACAGCTCTGGGGGCATAGAGAGTTGCCTCAGCTCCAGGAAGCCTCTGTACCAGGGATAATGAGATCTGGGCAGCAGGCAGACACCTGCAATTTAGAGCCACCAGGGTCAGCCCTGGAACAAGCAGAATGACATGGAGGGCTGCTGTGAGAGGGCATTCCTTCACTTGATCATTCACTAATTCAACGTGCACTGAATACCTTAAATGTGAGTTTAAAAGAGAGAAAGGGAGAGTACAATGATGAACAAGAGAAACATGGCTTGCCCCCTGTTGGCACTTCCATTCTAGCTCAGAAGACAGATTTTAAGTGGCCATAAAAACAAGTGAGGAGTATAATCTTGGTAGAAGGACAGAAGATTGAAGCACTATATGGAGACAGTGATACTAACATCATCTGTAAGTCAGGAAAAGCCTCCTGGGGAAGTTCTGTTGATTTGAGACCTGAAGGGTGAGTGAGGAGGTGTTATCCAGGACAGAAAAAGGAAATGCAGGGGGTTGGTAATGAGGAAGGATTCTAAGCAGAAACAGTTAATGTATGAAGGTCCACAGCAAGCTTGTCCAACCCACGACCCACAGGCCACATGTGGCCCAGGATGGCTTTGAATGCAGTCCAACACAAAATTGTGAACTTTCTTAAAATATTATGAGCACAGACAATTCTTCTTCTTCCAGTGTGGCCCAGGGAAGCCAAACAATTGGACAACCCTAGAGAAATTACAGTGTGGAAGGAACCTTAAAAAGTCTACTTGGCTGAAGTCTGACGACAGTATCAAAATTAAATCTACGAGCAGTTGGCAAAAGCCAGAGTCATATCGCAGAATTTGGATATATTCAGAATGATGGAAAGGCCTAATAAGCTTTGGATTTGCTTTGTTTTCCCCTGAAATGCTTTAAGCAACTGATTGTTGTGGTCGGTTGTTGTGTTAAAGGTCATCCTACTAAATACTGAATGAATTAATGGGGAGACCAAAATGCTTGTGGGAAGAATAGTGCCTTATTCTAGTGTCTGCTCATTCTGCCATAAGAGAATCCCATGAACGGGGTGGCTTAAACAACAGAAATTCATTTTCTAACACTTCTGAAGGCTGGAAGTCTGAGGTCAGAGTGCTGGCATGGTCAGCTTCTGGTGAGGGCTCACTTCCTGGCCTGCAGACTGCTGCCTTCTTACTATGTCCTTACATGGCATAAAGAGTAAAGGAGAGCTTTCAGGTGTCTCTTCTTATAATGACACTAATCCCCCTAGGAGGTCACCACCCTCAAAGCCTCATCTCAACCTCATTACTTCTCAAAGCCCCACCTGCATATACCATCACCATGGGAGTGAGGGCTTCAACATGTAAATTTTGAGGGGAGAACAAGCATTCAGTTCATAAACAACAGCTAGGGAATTATTGCACTGAGGTCAGAGATGAAGGGAGCCTAAGTCATGCGCTGACTGAGAGGCCGAGAACTAGAGAAATTCAAGTGTTAGTTATGTGTGCAGTAGAGGGCACGTAGAACCAACGTTCACCCTAGTTGGAGAAGCTCTCAAACTAGCAATTTGCTTTTGTCTTCCTGCTCAACCAAACACTAAACTTGCTTGGCTTTCTTGTAGCCTAGTGTCCAACACAGTATCACCTACAACAGTTACCCCCCGGTCAAGGACAGACTCAAGATCTAAAAGGTATGACTCCCCCTTGTTTGACTTTCTGTGGTGCTATTACCTTACATTCATCTCCAATGCGTCCCCATTTCTTAATCATTATATTTTTGTCCACTGGTGAAGAACATCCACCCACAAAAGCAAATGAATCCCTTTGCTTCAGCCATTCCACGTTACTTTTAAACAAAACAATATCTCCATGGACTTCTAAGTCACCTATTAACCAGATGTGTCCTCCTGGTTGGAGTTTTGCTGAGTAGATTTATCAAGACGTTTTAGATCTGTGTCCATTGTCTACCACCCAATGCCTAAAGATCAACAGCCAAAGAAATAGTATTAATCAGTATCTCAAGAAATCCCTCCAATATTACAATAAATCCTGACAAGAAGATTGACTCAACAGTCTCATGAGAGCAAAATTTACAGAATATTTAAATGCCCATGCTTTGAAGTGTACAGATGTGAAAATTCCATCTCTACTTCTTAATAGCCAGGTGACTTTGGACAAATTATTGTATTTTTCTCTGAGCCTACAAAACAGGGATGTTGGGATAATGATGCTTCTCTCAGACAGGGCCTAGCACAACGGAATGCTCAATAAATGGTGCCAACGTGAATGCTGACCACTGTGCACTTGTAATGGTTATTAATCGATCGCTTGACAGCTCAAAGTCTCAATATTCCTTACTTTATCTTCAAAATGTTTTATATAAATATATGTCCACTTACTGTTATTAATAAATAGTATTAGTAAATATTTACTAATTTATAGCTGCATAATAAATATGTACATTCACAGTCCTAGTTAGTCCCTAGAGGTCAACACACTCAGTTTCTTCTTTTTTGAATTTTTTGGTAATTCATGCCATGCTTCTAACAGTTGATGCTATTTTGTTTGATCAACTTCAGACAGTACCTAGTAACTCCCTCCTCAGAAAGGTTTTTTATAACTTTTGTTTACTTAACTCTCTTTCCTAATTCTTCTATTATTTCTTTGATTGTATAATAGTATTCTGTTTTTTTATTGATAAATTTTTTTTATCTCCTGAGCCTTCTGATATTCTCATTCATGTCATTTAACTTTTCTCTCATTGTTTCTATTCCTGTGTCTTTGTACTGCCCTCTGGAACAATCTTCTGGCTCTGTTTTCCAATTCATTAATTCAGTCTTTAGCCTCATCCGTTATTTCTATTTATATAGTTTAGTGGTCTCTAAACTTTTGATAATCATAATTTCAATTTCTCAATTTTCTCATTGACACTTTTTTCTAATTACTTCTAGTAGGCACTGTGTGCATACCCCACATTCCAGGACCAAGGTGCTCCGGTTGTCCAATCGCACAACTGATGGCTGATGCCTGAATACAGCTCCGGAGCTCTCCATGAAGTCGGCCGAGGCCTCTGCTTAGACTACATCATCTCAACTTCTTCCTCTGCTCAGTCCTGCTTACCTCTGTCCTTCTCAAGTATGGATCTCAAGCACACTCCAAAGTCACCCTCCAGTATGCAAACCTCAGTCTCAGAGTATGTGTCCTGGACAACCTGACCCAAGACATCAGTTGCTTTTGTTTTATGGATATAATAGCCTCTCTCATTGCTGTGAAGATGGTAATATTTCAAATTCTTTTAAAAAATTTACTCTATTATCTCTACTTCCCTAGGTTATAGTCACTCGGTTTAAGTTGGATGTCGCCTTGGTTGCATGCTGAACCTTGCTAATGTGATTCTCTGTTCACCGGCTGTTTCTATTTTCTGCAGGTTGCACCTGGTGATCCTGGAGAAGAAATGGGCTGTCAGGTGGAGATGCTGGTAGTGTGTGGTAGCACCCTCCCTCCAGGAGATGAGAGGATACCTGGAGCCCCTCCTTTTCCCGTCCGGGAGATGAGAGGATACCTGGAGCCCCTCCTTTTCCCCTCCGGGAGATGAGAGGATACCTGGAGCCCTTCCTTTTCAGCCCAGTTGCCCACATTCACTGCTCTGTGGGAAGGAAGGGTAAGGCTGTGAGCTCCTCAACAAAAAGTGGTGGCTGGGGCAGAGAAGAGAGAGTAGTCCCACAATTAATCAGTGTGTTTAGACACTCTCCTGTCTTTGTGTGTGTTTGTGCCAGACTCAGAGCACCCTCGAACCAAATGGCTTCTGCCTTTGTGGTAGTAATTTTCAGCTTAGATTTGGGGTTGCGGTTTCCTTCCATTTTAATCTCCTCTGCCTCTGATCTAGCGCTGCAGCCTTAAACCTGTCACCTTGGAGGAAGAATGTATCGAGTCAAGATGAGATTCTCCCTTTGACATTCTCTCAGTTGCCCCAAATTTTGGTATATTTCAATATACTTTATGGAGATACCATATCTTTCTTTGTGTTTTGCTCTCCTTGGAGTTTTAAATTGCTGAAACACATTGAAGTCCTCTATGTTGTTAAAAATTGAAATCCACTTTCTGCTGGGTGCAGTGGCTCACACCTGTAATCCCAGCACTTTGGGAGGCCGAGGAGGGTGGATCACTTGAGGTCAGGAGTTCAAGACCAGCCTGGCCAACATGATGAAACCCTGCCTCTACTAAAAATACAAAAAATCAGCTGGGCGTGGTGGTGGGCGCCTGTAATCCCAGCTACCCGGGAGGCTGAGGCAGGAGAATTGCTTGAGGAGGTGGAGATTGCAGTGAGCCGGGATTGTGCCATTGTACTCCAGCCTAGGGGACGAGAGCTAAACTGCCTCAGGAAAAAAAATAAAATCCACATTCCTATTGAAATTATCTTCCATTTGTAAGGATTATAAGCCTTCTCCTGAGGTCCAGCCATTCCCTTTGACTCTGCTATGAATAATGTTGCATAATTACAATGCTATAATCTGTTTTTCAGTTTTTGGAATAAACCTATAAACTTTAATTATAGTGTCAAGACAGAAGGTTGAAGAATGTAAAGGCAGTAAACATCCACTATGTAAAAGTAATATTAAGTTTGGAAATCTAGTTCTCATGATGCATATTGTCCCTTCCTGTAGCCCCAAGACCCTCAAAAAAAAAATATATATGTATATATAAAAAGAAGACTCCATAGCCATACCAGAAAAAGGAAGAAAGGGAAGAAAAATGAAGAAAGGGAGGAAGGAAGAAAGACATCAGAAGTTTTGGAAAACAGATTTTCTGTCCCAGTTTGGCCCACTTTGCTGCTGTTTGCCAAGGGTTTCTTCTCATTATTCTCCAGACACTTCTGCTGTTTCTTGAATACCTTGTCTGCTGCTTTCAAAGTCTTCTTTCGCCTCTGACGTATATAAGCATCTTATAATTGTTTTCCAGAAAGTATAAGTGGAAGATAAACTTTTCTGAGAAGCTGCATGTTAGAAAACATCTTTGTTTTGCATTTACATTTGATTGATAGTTTATTTAATTATTGGGTCATAAATATCAAAATGTTTTTCATCAGAATTACTAAAAAACATTGTTCCTATCTTCTAACTGGTAAGAAATTTGGGACCAAGGTGATCTTCTTTTGTGGAAAGCCGTGTGTGTGTGTGTGTGTGTGTGTGTGTGTGTGTGTGTGTGCTTATGTTATATGTTCTCATTTCTAGAATCATTTAGAAACTTGTCTTTATTCTTGCCATTCTGAACTGTTAGGATGGAGATGGTTATGGATATTTTGTCATTTTTCCCAGTTGACACTGCTTAGGCAGTCTCAATCTAAAATACTTATCTGTCTTCAGCCTAAGGAATATTTTCCTCACATATTTTTTTAAATTTCCACCCTATTTTCTGTAATCTCCTTCCTAGAAGCTCTATTTACGTCAATGTTAGACCTTCTGTATCAACTGTTTTATCTCCTACCGTTTTTGGTTTTTTTTCGCAGTGCTGTTTTGGAAGTTGCCTTTGACTTTATCCTCTGACCCTTATATTGAATTCTTTTAGTATCAGTCATAACGTGTTTTAGTCCTTCTAGTTCTTTCTTTTTTTATGGCAACGCATTTCTCTTTTAAGGACATAATATTTTCTCAAATCTCTTATGACATTTTGATTAAAAGTTATTGGGATTTCTTTTTAAAATTCTCTGTTTCCTGAATTGTCTGTTAAGCTGGGATCCATTTTTTTTCTGTTTGTTAGCCTTGATTCTTATCTCAGGCGCTGATGTTTTTTTCTGATAGTTTAGTAATCATTAGTTTATGTTTGCTAATATTTGTATCTGTGAACACAGATGATGTATGTGTGGCTATTTTCAGCTGTTATGAAATTTCATTTTCCCAGCAGGTCTCTCCCCAGACTATGAGGACCACCTTTGAGCCCTGTGGATAGAGGATATGGGCAGTTCTGTCTTTAGGGTGTCACTGCACAGAACTGGCAGGCATGCTCTCATCCCCTCAGTTCACTGCTCCCAGTCTTGGAGATGTCAATTACAGACTTGCGGCCCCAGACTTTTTTAGGCAAATCTTCCACCTCTGCAGACAGCAGCTCTCCATTTGTTACTCAGTGGTAAACAGTATGGCTGCTGGTCGTGTTCTAAATATAGATGGAATCCACTGGCCCAGCTTTTCCATACCCTGTTCCTGTCACTGCTGTCCTTGGTGATTGCTCCACAGTCCATTCTTGTTCCCAGTGCCTACAGGCTCTGAACTTGAAGCCGGCATGGGGTCCCATGGACAGATTTGCTGCTACGTCTTTACAGCAGCCTTCAGTGTTTCTTCCAAGTAATAGCTGCCTCCACTCGGGCTGACACTCACTAAAATCCCATCTGCTCTCTAAACTACACAAATTCCTCAGAGCTCAAGACGGTGGTCCTCCCTTTCTGTTCTCCCTGGGTTTCCTATTGATCCCCTCTGTCTGTCTGTTTTGTTATTTCCGTGAGATTTCTGGAAGCAAATGGGAAAACACAGATGCTCAGGCCACCATCTTCAACCCAAACCTTCCTTAATTTTCTAAAGCACGTGAACCGAACTTGGCATCCACTTGCTGAGTTGACTGCAGGTCGACTCTCGGTCAATTTTGTGGGTTTATCACCCTTTCTATGATTTCAGGAGTGAACTGGACTGTTTATAGGTGACGCCCCCACCAAAGAAATCTCTTTGTCCTGGGCCTTATGATGATAGACCTCCCATGTTGAGAGTAGACACTGCTCACTCTCAGCCGCAGGTGGCTGTGGGGGCCTTGCTTGTTGCGGTTACCAAAGCCCATGCAGACAAGCCTTCTCCCTCCATATGGGCAGCACAGCTTACCTGGATTTTTCAAAATGTCAATTTCACGAAGATTTCTAAATGAAAAGACAGTAAACTAGAAGTGAAAAGACAAATCCAGAGTAAAGAAATGAAATACATCAATTCACACATAAAGAATGTATTGAATAAGTCTTGATTAGAATCTGATTCTAGGGGGGAAACCTATAAATATATTAGTTGTGTCAGTTGGAAAAAATATTCATTGGAGATTATAGGATACTAGAGAATTAGTCTTACTTTCTTAGATATAAAAATTATACTTTTCTTATGGAAGGGAATTTTCCAATATAAGTATATAAATCAAATTTGGCAAAATGTTAACAATTCTTGAACTCCTAAAGGAGGGTACACAGGTATTCTCCGAAGTATTTTTTTAACTTTTCTGTATATTTTAAAATTTTGTAAATAAAACATTGAAGTCAAAATTGTGCTCATTAGAGGGAGCAGTTCTGAGTTCTTTCATCAAAAGGCACCTGGGACTTGAGGTTTGCCTACAGTGGCTAGCTGATGCAGAATACGTGGGCCGATTACATTGAATTAATAGATTTTTCTGTAAGATGCTCTCTCTGGCCTCAGAATCTTGTCTACTGGAATGAGTTAGGACCTACCACATTTTTGGGGGGAGGGAGAAGTTATAAGAATATTTGAAGGATTGTCTTTTATGTGAGATTTTATAAGGACAACAAAAAGATGAATTGAAAATGAATGAATTCTTATGTTGAATAAAAACTTATTCCTTTAATTGTTTAGTTAACTTATGCTTAATTCTATTTTATAAATGCTACATACAGGCTGGAGTGCAGTGGCTCAATCACAGCTGACTACAGCCTCAGCCTCCTGGGATCAAACAATCCTCCCATCTCGGCCTCCAGAGTAGCTAAGACTAGAGGTGCATGCCACCACGTCCAGCTAATTTCTGTATTTATTTTTTTAATAGGAACTGGGTTGGTCTCTAAATCCAGGCTGATCTCAAACTCCTGGGTTCAAGCAATCCTCCCACCTCAGCCTCCCAAAGTGCTGGGATTATAGGTGTGAGCCCCACTGCCTGGCTGAGGCACTGGTCTTAATCTCCGTTTGTTTGTTTGTTTGTTTTCTCATTAAGCAATTGGTCTAAGAGTCTGTCTGGAGTTTCTTCTTTAGTTATCCAGGTTCTAACTTGTTCATTAACTCTTTATATGTTCTATAGCATTAAGAGGTAAAACTCCCTTCTTTTGATCTACCAGTGGATTGCCATCACTATTACTAATATTTTGTAAGGTCCCAGGTGTATCCTCTTACAGAGTATCTTACACTTTGGATTCGTCTGGGTTTTTCCTACAGTGTCATTGTATTTACCCTGCTGTCCTTTGTATTTCCAAAGAAACTAGGCCTGATGAGACTTAGGCTGAACATTTTTGGCAAGAACACTTCATGGGTCATGTGAATATTCACATTGTATCACATCACTATCAGATACATCACATCCTTGTAAATCTGTGCCACAGTAATGGTGCCAACTTTAAATACTTGGTAACGTTGTTACCACTTATGAGAACTTTCCAGTGAAAAGGCACATTTTTCACTTACAAATAGTAACCAATTTATGTAGGGATACTTTACACTGTGCCAATTATCCTATTCTGGAACCACATTTTACCCAGTAATTTTAGCATCTACTGGTAATTCTCCCAAGTTGCACTTTTCTTCCAGCTTTCTTCCCAGTTTCTTTAGTTTATTTCCCCAGTTCTGACTTCCAGGAACCATATCTCACTTCACAGCTACCTCCAGGTTCCCTGGAATTGGTGTTCAGTCCTACTCCCAGCCAGCTTTGGACTTACCTTCTTTTGTTCTCTTTCAGACTCAACTCGTGTTTCCAGTCCTGTTGTCTTTCATTGTTTTTGCTCCAGTTTCTCTCTATATATGACTCAGGTTAGTACTGTCTCCTTAGGCATGACAGGGATTTGGGCATACATACTGTGCTGAAAGATCTTATTTCTACCAGGGCATGCCATTTACTATATCAACACTAATACTTTCTGAAGGTACAGAGAGGGCTCCAAGCAGTGGAAAGCACAGTGGAAAATGTCACACTGTATTTTTTCATAGAAGTGTCCAAAGAAAAGCAAGAAAATTGTTCCTGATTTGTTTTCTGCTAGTAGAAGTAATTTTGTGTCTTGCCAATTTGTGGAACCAGATAGAGAATTTTCCTGTCAAAGACCTCTCCTGCCATCTCAGTGCTCTTTCCTTCTGTGTTTACTGGGCTAAGTTCTCCTGCAAGCTCCAAGGGGAACACTACACATGGCTGTGTAAAGATGACAAACCAGGAAGGAGGGATTCACATATTACATACTTGACGTCAAACAGGTTGTGACCCTGGTGTTACATCGCTCCAGTCAGCTTCCTGCTCTTTGAAGCTTTCATTCATTTCTTCTAATTTTCCTCTATTTTTGCTTTTGGGCTTCATTAGTCTTCCATCCCTTGGTTCCTTAAGCCTCTATAACTCCTACTTTAAATTTTTTCTATCCTCTATAAACAATTTTTATTCCACCAGTTCCTTGTTTTCTGAGAAAGTAAGGCCCTTCTGTTCCAAGCAACAGAATTTCCTCACATTTAGAGTTCAAAAATATTTTTTTTCTTTCTTTCTTTCTTTCTTTCTTTCTTTCTTTCTTTCTTTCTTTCTTTCTTTCTTTCTTTTTCTTTCTTTCTTTCTTTCTCTCTTTCATTTTCTTTCTTTCTTTCCTCCATCTCTTTTTTTCTTTCTTTCTTTCACAGGGTCTCACTCTGTTGTCCAGGTTGGAGTACAATGGCACCATTTCAGCTCACTGCAACCACTGCCTTCCAGGTTCAAGTGATCCTCGTGCCTCAGCCTCCCTAGTAGTTGGGATTACAGGGCTTACCACCATTCCTGGCTAATTTGTGTAATTTAAGTACAGACAGAGTTTTGCCATTTTGGCCAGGCTGATCTCAAACTTCTGACTTTGGCCTTATAAAAAGTGCTGGGATTACAGGCGTGAGCCACCACACCCAGCCCAAAAATGTTTTCTTATGCTACAAAAAAATCTTGTGTCCCTTTGCATCCAATACCCCTGCCCCTTATCTCCGCCAGCCCTGGGCAATCACTGACGTGCTTTCTAACACCATAGGTCTGACCTTTTCCAGAAATCCACATGAATGGAAGCACAGAGCATATGTTCTTTTCTGTCTTGCTTTTTTTCACTAAGTGTGATGTTGTTGAGACTCATCCATGTCGTGTGTTTCAGAGGCCGTTGCTTTTTACTGTTGGTAGTATTGTATCATGTAGATATATCATCATTTATTTGTTTGTATATTTAACTGTGGTTGGATATTTGGATTGTTTCTAATTTTTAGGTATTACGAATTAAACTGCTACAAGCGCCCATGTCATTTGTATGTGGAAATACGCTCTCACTTATCTCGGGTAAATGTCCTTTTCATTGATTGTGGTGATGATTCCATGGGTGTCTCAATTTGTCAAAACTCATTAAAAAACCTAACCTTAAAATGTATACATTTTGTCTTTCAGTGGGTGACTGCTTAAATAAACTGTGGTGCATTCCTACCGTGAAAAACTACTCAGCAATTAAAAAAATGAACCATTGCTACCACAGCTTAGATTAATTTTCACGGAATTATGCCAAATGAAAAGCTCCACCCTGAAATGTCACATAGTATATAATTCCATTTAAAAAGCATTCCTGAAATGAAAAATCTATGGAAATGGAGAACAGATTAGTGGTTGGCAGGTGTCAGAGACAGTAAGAGTGAGGAAGTAGGGAGAGGAAGGGGGTGTGTGTCTACATAGAGGCTACATGAGGGATTCTTGTGTCGATGGAACTGTTCTTTATCTTGACTGTGTCAATGTCAGTGTCATGGTTGTGACATTGCAATATTGTACTATTTTACCATTGGGAGAAATTGAGTAAATGGTACATAGAATCTTTGTTTCATTTCTTACAACAGTATGTGAATATACAATTATCTCAAAAAAAGTTTAATTTTTTCAAAAGGTGCATTGTATTATATGTAAATTATGCCACCTTAAACTTGTTTTTTTTTAAAAAAATGTCTTCTCTTAGTCTGTAGAGCACTCATTCAGTTGCACCCTCCAGAGACCACTTGGAAGTTTTTTGAGACACTCTTACCTCTTTTTCCAGGCATGTGGCGCAGTCATCAGGCACTGTGAGCCATTTGCTCTTCCAGCTTTTCCCTCATTCATTATCTCTCCAAGAATCACAGCCACATTTCCAGCCGCCCCTCCTGGGTCACCATATACACTCAAGAAGTCAGCATAACTGAGCTCATCCACCAGCTTGACCCTCTCTGAAGACACATACACCTAGAAAAATTTAGCTCATCTATCATTCTATGTACACTGTTTTTTAGATGTAGGTCTCCGATTGATGAAAGGTTATTTTCAACTCTCAAAGTTTCACCATGGCACCAATTTTATCTTAAGATCCATGTTTCAATTTTTGCAATTTATTGTCAACACCTTATGCTGTTTTCCCACAAACATGACTTTATCTGTTCTTTTTTTATCTTCAAAGGAAAGTAAGTGAGAGAGAGAATTAAGTGTGAAATAAAAAGAGAGTGTATGTATAGTAATTTTCCTATTGTCAATTTTGAGGCTTCAGGCTTGAAATGGTCCTTAAGTCTTATAGAAAGAAAAAAATGTGTCCCAGAGGTTCTGGCACGTTGTGTCTTCGTTGTCATTGGTTTCGAAGAACTTCTTTATTTCTGCCTTCATGTCGTTGTTTACATGTGGAGAAAAAGGAACACTTTTACACTGTTGGTGGGAGTGTAAATTAGTTCAACCATTGTGGAAGACAGTGTGGCAATTCCTCAAGGCCTTAGAAATAGAAATTCCATTTGACCCAGCAATCCCATTACTGGGTATATATCCAAAAGACTATAAATCGTTCTACTATAAGGACACATGTACACGAATGTTCATTGCAGCACTGTTTACAATAGCAAAGACCTGGAATCAACCCAAATGCCCATTGATAATAGACTGGATTGGAAAAATGTGGCACATATACACCATGGAATATTATGCAGCAATCAGAAATGATGAGTTTGTGTCGTTTGTAGGGACACGGATGAATCTGGAGAACATCATCCTCAGCAAACTGACACAAGAACAGAAAATGAAACACCGCATATTCTCACTCATAGGCGTGTGATGAAAAATGAGAACACATGGACACAGAAAGGGGAGTACTAAACACTGGGGTCTATTGGGGGGAAAAGGGGAGGGCCAGTGGGAGGGGTGGTGGGGAGGGATAGCCTGGGGAGAAATGCCAAATGTGGGTGAAGGGGAGAAGAAAAGCAAAGCACACTGCCATGTGTGTACCTACGCAACTGTCTTGCATGCTCTGCTCATGTACCCCAAAACCTATAATCCAATAAAAAATTAAAAAAAAAAAAAAAAAGTTTTGTTACATGTTTGGATAAAATTTGGAGGAATAACATTAAATCTCATGTTAATAAAATACCATTTATGACCAAGCACAGTAGTTACTTGCTTCCAAGCATGTGAATTTGTTCCCCTAATGAGTCTAATATTTAGGGCATGAATGAGGACAGAAAAAGGGCAGATAGGATTCCCTGTTTCTTTGCCTGAAGGCAAAAATGTTAAATAAGATTTTGTTTCCATGAGCAAAATTTTTTAGATGAATCTAAAGAAATTAGGCCTTCTTTTTTGGAAAATACACTATGGATTTGAATGTCAGATCAAGGTAGGTCACATGAATAACATAATTATGTTATCTTAAGTACTCATAATTGAGGCGAGATCCTTTTAATTTGCATATGTACTTATGAAAATTGGAAAGCTTTATAATATTGGAAGAAAATGATTCTGCCTTTTATCCAAGGAGACTAATTATAAAGTAAAAACATTTTAGCATCTTAGGCAGTAGATTGGATTTATGTTACTACTTCATTAAGGTAAAAATAACTATTTTATGTACTGATATTCCTAATCTGGTGAGGCAAAAATTAAGTGAAGAAAGGCTTTTTATTTTTGTTCAGTTCCACAATAACCAAAGAAAAGATCTCATTATTCCCATTTTACAGATGAAACAAAGTTAAGAGGTTAAGTGGTGTATTAGTCTGTTTCCACGCTGCTGCTAAAGACATTCTGAAGACTGGGCAATTTACAAAAGAAAGAGGTTTACAGGATTTACAGTTCCACATGGCTGGGGAGGCCTCACAGTTATGGAGGAAGGTGAAAGTTATGTCTCACATGGCAGCAGACAAGAGAAGAGAATGAGCTTGTGAGGAGAGACTACAATTTTTAAAACCATTAGATCTCATGAGACTTACTGTCACTAGAACAGCACGGGAAAGACCTGCCTCCATGATTCAATTACCTCCCACTGGGTCCCTCCCACAACACGTGGGAAGTCAAGATGAGATTTGTGGGGGGACACAGCCAAACCATATCAAGTGGCTTGCCAAATTCACACAGGTATCCAGAGCTCACAATTGTTCTGCTATGACAAAAATCCATACTATGCTCTACACTTGATTTTATGGGGACCATTGAGAACTTAAATTCAAATGACTAATTGGATTTGGGGGAAATGCCTTTGCAGTCATAAAAGTGAATGAATTATTGTTGGATGTTTGATTTTTTAAATATTTTCTCCATTTTAAATAACTGTCAATGAACATCCTTGCACATACATCTTTAAACACAATTCCTAAGAGTGAAGAAGTTGGTCAAAAAATGGATGTGTTTATGCATGTGGGTATATGTCACTGAATTCTCCTCTGGAAATCTACCAAAGCAATACACTCATAAATGTCTTCTGCTCTTACTCTCTTTCTCTTTTCAATCTGTACTGCATGTTACAAGGCTAATATTCCCAATAAGCTATTTATTCATAACCAAAACTAAAGGTTATTATCCATTGTCTGCAAATGACTCCAAACTCTGTGTAACATTGAATACCTTCCACTCTTAGAACAGCCTCTGTCTCTCACAGTTTTCTCTCTCTTATTTTTTTATATGACTTCTAGGCTTAGCTAAATATAGCCACTAAATAGGCATATATTTGCAAAGAAGGGACGGTATTTCTTTAATTTCAGCCCCACAATCTCTTTGAATTTATTAATATATTCGCTCATCTTTAGCGATTGTTTCCTTTGACAAAGATATGCCCACTCTACTTCATGCCATATTTTTGTTTTAAATACAAATATTAAAAGTTAAGCTTAAAAAACTTAAAGCCTTTAAGTCAATTCCAGGGTACTAATGGCGAGGTTCTTTCTTTAGTTCGAGAGTAGACTTGGAAGGGCTTCTCACCTCTAAATACATTCTCCCCCCTACCATGAAATCTCTAAGGTATGGATATGATTATATCACTTCCTTTCTTTTTAAGCTTCCAATAGTTCATCTCTGAATCCTAAAATAAATTCATGAATCCTAACAAAAATTCAAAGTGTAAACTATTGCTATGGTTTGAATGTCTTCTTCAAAATGCAAGTTGAAATTTAATTGTCATTCTAACAATGTGGCACCACTTAAAAGGTCGGACCTTGAAGAGATCATTAGATTATGAGAGCTCTACCTTCATAAAGGTGTTAATGCCACTATCTCAGGAGTAGGTTAGTTATTTCAGAAGTAGTAAAAGGATAAGTTCTCCTGATAAAAGTATAAGTGTGACCTGAATTTTCTCTGTCTCACACATGCACTTCCTTTCCATGTAATGCCTTCTGCCATGTTATAACACAGCAAGAAAGCCCTCACCAGAGCCAGCACCATGTTTCTGGACTTCCCAGCCAAGTCATCAACCAAATAAATTTCTGTTTATTATAAATTACCCAGTGTGAGGTATTCTGTTATAGCAGCAAAAAATAGACTAAGACAACCATGCACAACTCCTAACAGTCCATTTTTCCAGCCTCATTACACAAGTGTCTAGCAACTTCACACCCACCCAAACCTTCCTTCCCCTGAAGGCATCATATGTTTTAATGCATCGCTGTCCTTGCTTCCATCCATCCTTTTGCAAAAGGAGAGGTACAATTGAAAGTCAGACCAACAATTAGGGTGATATTTAGAAATATTTGCTACAGGGCCAGGCGCGGTGGCTCACGCCTGTAATCCCAGCACTTTGGGAGGCCGAGGTGGGTGGATCACGAGGTCAAGAGATCGAGACCATCCTGGTCGACATGGTGAAACCCCGTCTCTACTAAAAAGACAAAAAATTAGCTGGGCACAGTGGCACGTGCCTGTGATCCCAGCTACTCGGGAGGCTGAGGCAGAAGAATTGCCTGAACCCAGGAGGTGGAGGTTGCGGTGAGCCGAGGTCGTGCCATTGCACTCCAGCCTGCGTAGCAAGAGCGAAACTCCGTCTCAAAAAAAAAAAAGAAATATTTGCTACAGATAATAATGGGTTACTATTCTTTATATACAGTGAACTCAAGCACATTATTAAAACATGGAACTCCAAAGTATCAAATGAGCAAGGAATGTGCAGGTTCAAATGGACAAATGAACAGGTAATTCAAACAAGGGGAAATGTGGGTGGCTTAGAGAACATGAAAAGAATTCAGATAAAGAACTCACAGACTTCAAATAACAATGTGATACTATTTTACTCATCACATATAATAAATATATATATATATATTTAAGTTATGATTATGTCAGTTCAGAGTTTAGTAAGACAGATCCACCTATATATTCCTTGAAGAAGTAGAAATTGCTGCAGTTTTTCTGGAAAGGGATTTAACCTGAGCCCTAAAAATGTTCATGTCCTGGCCAGGTATGGTGGCTAACACCTGTAATCCCAACACTTTGGGAGGCTGACACGGCCGGATTATGAGGTCAAGAGATCCAGACCATCCTGGCCAACAGAGTGAAACCTCATCTCTACTAGAGACACAAAAATTAGCTGGGCTAGGTGGTGCGTGCCTGTCATTCCAGCTATTCAGGAGGCTGAGTCAGGAGGCGTGAACCCAGGAGGCAGAGGTTGCAGTGAGCCAAGATCATGCCACTGCCCTTCAGCCTGGTGACAGAGTGAGACTCCATCTCAAAAAAAAAAAAGTTGTGTCTTTTGACCCAGTGGTCTTACTCATTCCTGGCAATGCATACTTACAGAAACAATAAGAGATGAAAACAAAAGCAGTTTGTGCAAACGTGTTTATCTCAGCTTATTTTATTAGCTAAAACAATCAAAAGATCCATAGAATCCACATGGCCAAAAATAAGGGAATGCTTAAATAAGTTACATTTTATTCCTATAACAGAATGTTAAACAGTTATTAACATGGCATGTAGAAGTAGAATATCACTTCTGGCAGGTATCACTTTTGGATACCAAGGTGGTAAAGAAAAGCTAAAGGCTTCTGTGAATCTTGGTGGTGGGCTCTCCATGAATGTAGCATACGGAAGCTGATCTTTATACTGCATTCTGATGGATTATTTTGTAGTGTGTGATTCTGTCTGCTGGGAAGGAGGGAGGGGCTGCAGTGAAAACTACCTGTCTTCAGCTCTCTTGATCCCAGGCTGAGCAGCACCCCTGATGGGAGGCAGAGGCCATGACCTGGAGGCTGGCGCCACACCCTGTGCCACTCAGAGGCTGGACACGTCAGGCACCTGGAGTCTTTCTGCGTCTCAGACGTTCGTCTGCAACCTCTCGTTAAGGCTGTAGCCGGAAAGGAGGGCAAGGACAGAATAAAGTTATTCCTGGGGAAAAGATTAAATAAGATTAGAAAGTCATTGTCATGAGCTGTTTTTTAATTTTTAAAAGTTACTGTATAGAAAAAAATGGTCTATATATATATATATAAGAAGAATTTTTAATAATGTTAGAAATTACATAATGTGGTACAAAACACAACTGCATAGAAAAAATGGTCTATATATATATCTATAAGAAGAATTTTTAATAATGTTAGAAATTACATAATGTGGTACAAAACACAACACATATCATTGAATAAAAAAGAGATAGAAGTTTGTCTGTATATTACATCCCAACTGTATATATGTAAACCCAGGAATACCAGTGCTCATTGAGTGAATTATTTATTCATTTTCATTGTAATTCGAACAATGGGTACATACCTGCCTTAAAATTTCAAAGATGAAAGCCATTTATGCTATGGTGTTGACATAAAGTCTTGCATATTATGTCACTTCTCTCTCTTGGGTTCTCTCCCCATCCTGTTTTAGTGTCTATCACTCTTACAGCACTTGGCAAATCAGCTAAGGAAACCATTTCCCTGTGAACTCTGTAAACTCAAGAGCTTGGACTGCTTCTTTTGCAATGCTGTGCGTTTTGCAAAAGCTTGAAATCACTTTCAAGATGACTAAATGCGTAGATGAGTGAATGGCTGGGTGCCTGAATAGAGTTGAGTGTTGTCTCTTTGCTCTCAGAATGGACAGAGCAGCTCTTAGCACAGAAAGCCAAGTGTGCTCTGTCTCGTTGGTTCCTCTATCCAGTGAGACTCATGTTCCATGTTTCTTTGCCTTTTCTGATATGTACACATTTAATGATCTCTCAGGCAAAGGACAACCCTCAGTTTTTCTCCTAGGACCTTGCCTTCAACACCGATGAAATGCAGGGCTCCAATGAGTGGAATGTTTAGAGAATCTACTTTTGTAAAAAGCATGCCTAGAAACTCTTGCCATAAGCACGTAGTCACAAATTCAGTAAACCTGAATAGACTACTTCCACTGAGACACATCCCTTATGAATGTCTTGGGCATATTTAGACACACATATTTAGTTTTGTCTTAAATATTCCAGATTTAGTGGGAGGTGGATGGCATTTCCTAAGTCTTTTTCCCACTCACACGAAGAAAAAAAAGAATCACACCTACAGCCTCCATTCATTTGTTCTCAACTACCAGCAGAATTATTTAACTTACTGCTCAAGATTATTCCACAAGGACATTCATCTTGTTACCAAAATTATTAATGAATTGAAAAAGACCACTTTCATCTGATGGAGATGGCAAACATCTGAGTGTTTATCTTATGTCATTCATACTTTCTTTCTTGTCTCCAACTCTTATTCTTGGTGGTTAGGAATGGTGGACTCTGGAGTCAGAACTTGGGTCTCAATGCTGCCCTAACAAGTGGAACTTGCTCTGTTATCTGGTATAGTCTCAACTCTCCAAGACTTGGATCCTTGTATATGAAATGGGATAGTCAGAGCACCTGCATCCAGGTAGTTTTGAGTATGGAATTAAAATAGTATATTTTGATTGGAAAATTTTAACTGCTCACAAAATGTCAGCTATAATTAATTTAGCTATGTAGGAGAGTACAAAAACTAACAAAAAAGTAGTGTAATTAACAGAAGGCTTCTCCCACACTTAAACCATTTATTGTAAGTATTGCAATTGGTCAGTTGATTCTTTATAAATTTTAAGTGGGCTTGAAAAAACAATACTACAGTGTATTCAAAACCTATGTTTTGGCCGGGGGTGGTGGCTCACACCTGTAATCCCAGCACTTTGGGAGGCCAAGGGGGTGGATCATCTGAAGTCTGGAGTTCAAGACCAGCCTGCAACATGGTGAAATCCCATCTCTACTAAAATACAAAAATTAGCCAGGTGTTATGGCACATGCCTGTAATCCCAGCTACTCAGGAGGCTGAGGCATGAAAATGTCTTGAACCTGGGAGGCGGAAGTTGCAGTAAGCCCAGATTGTGCCACTGAACTCCAGCCTGGGTGACAGAGTGACCCTCTGTCTCAAAAAAAAAAAAAAAAAAATCTATGTTTTGTATTCCTTGTGGATATAAGAAGAAAATTATTTCTCCACCCTCCTGGGCAGCAAAATTTCTCTCCGGGGCCAACTCCCTCTTCATTCCTTCCTCGCCTCCAGCCCCATCTGCAATCCATTCACTCTGACTTCTGTTTCCACCAATCCATTGAAACTGCTTTGACACCAACAACCTCCCACTGAGCAGCTAGAAGAACCTCTTCCACTCTCATTTGCTCACCTTCCCAGCAAAATTCCACTCAGTGAATTTTCTTGCTCCTTCTGAAATACTCTACTTTGGTTGTCTTCCAAGTCACATTTCCTCACCTTCTGGGCCCTCCTTCTTGGGCTTGTTTGCCTGTTTTCCCTCCTCCCTAAGACCTACAAATGTTTGAGTGCCCCAGGAAGTGGCCTGGGTCCTCTTCCATTCTTTTTGAAATGATCTGTTTCTATCCCATAACCTTAAACACATATATATGCAAATATTGCCCAAAATGAAATCTCTGAGCCAGATATTTCACAAGAACTATAAGCTCGCTTATCCACCTGCCTACTTGAGACTTCCATTTCAAACATATGGTGCCCCAAACTCAGCCATCTCCAAAGCTCTGTCCCCACCCAAATCTCATCTTGAATTGTGGCTCCCATAATCTCTGTGTGTCATGGAAGGGACCTGGTAAGAGGTAATTGAATCATAGGGGAGGGTTTTTCCCATGCTGTTCTCGTGATAATGAGTAAGTCTCATTAGATCTGATGGTTTTATAAAGGACAGTTCCCTTACACACGTTTTCTTGCCTGCTGCCCCATAAGATGTGCCTTTGCTCCTTTGCCTTCTGCTGTGATTGTGAGGCCTCCTCAGCCATGTGGAACTGTGAGTCCATTAAACCTCTTATTCTTTGTAAATTACGCAGTCTTGGGTATGTCTTTATTAGCATCGTGAGAACAGACTAATACACCCATGCTCCTTCTCCATTTTAGTAAACGGTATCACTGTTCAGGGAAAATATGTCTCGTGCCAATCCACTTTTACAGTGATCTTTTAAAAGTGGAAATGGGGTCATGTCACTTTCCTACTTAAAAACCTTAAATCAGAACCTATGGCTAATGGATTCCCTGCCTACTACAAAACTCCCCAATGACTGTGGGGCCAGCATTTTCTGGGTTCCCTGAATAACTGACTAGGTCTTGCTACTCTTCTCCCTTGTTGAGGACTCTCACCCTCTGGTCCAGTGGCACTGGCTCTGTTTATTGTCACAGAGAAAGCCCATGCCATCCTCGGGGACTTCGCACACACTCTTCTCTCTGTCTAGGACGCAAACTTACCTAGCTTTCCACATGGCTGGTTCCTTCTTTTATTTCAGACCTTGGCCCAGCTACTCCTCAAGTAACCCTACCTTGACCATCCTATCTAAAGTAAACCCTTTCACACCTCACGGATACCACTCCATTTATTTTGGCCACTGCTCTGCCAAAACTCTTACCTCGGTGCTGGGTGCAGAGGTCATGTCTGTAATCCCAGCACTCCTGGAGGCCAAGGCAGGAGGATTGCTTACAGCAAGGAGTTTGTGACCAGTTTGGGCAACAAGGCGAGATCCTGTCTCTACAAAAAAATAAAAGAATTCACACGGCATGGTGGTGCATGCCTACAGTCACCCCAGCTACTCTGAGAGCTGAGGTCAGAGGACTGCTCGAGCCTGGGAGGTTAAGGCTGCAGTTATCTGTGATCATGCCAACTGCACTCCAGCCTAGATGACAGAACAAGACCCCATCTCAACAACATTAAAAAAGAAAACAAAGCACTGTGTGACATAGCAAATGTTTATATTTAAAAACACAATGTTACTTATTTATTAGGTAAGCTTGGGAGCTCCAGAAGGATAGTTCCATGTCTACCTGTTCACTGCTATATCCTGGAGGTCTGGCAGAGGGCCACAGTCAGCTCTGGGTAAATACTGGTTTCCTGAATGCATGTGGGTCGTGGTGTTCTAAGCAAGGAGACCGGGATGAGGGAGACACAGGTCTTGGCTTACCTGATAAGCATTGTCATAATGACTGTGCAACGTGCAATGGAAAGCCATCGGTGAAGGAGAAGCTTCACTGAGCAGGTAGCAGCTGCATTCAGATGAGTACACACATGCTGGGGAATGGATGCTTGGGCCAAGTGAACAGCAGAGGCAAAGACCTGAGAGTGTGGGGAAAGCATGCCATGTTTAAACTGTTTGCTTAAACAAGTTTTCCAAAGAAATGAAAATTAATGCAGATCCATAGAACTTGAGGGAAAAAGTCAGAACCTAAATAAACGCAGATGGCGGAGAAAGTTTTAAATTTGAACAGAAAATACAGCTTCACGACTATGGCTCATTTAAGCTATGGGTAATTAAAAGCATATACAGTAACAAACACCACCTGGGTTTTGCAGGTGTGAATAAACTCAAAAAAATATGGAGGGAAGAATGGTTTAAAATGGCTCAAGAGGCTATGATGTTGATGCTTTTTGACCAATAATGGGAATGAGCATGCTGATGGCAACAGCCATCTGGCAGAATAATCTTATTTATAGCAGTTCATGTCACTTCATTTCCACAAACATATACGCAGGCTCTGGGCTAGGTGGTAGAAATTAAAACACAGTAATCTTGAGCCTCTAAGAGCCCATGCGTAATGAAAGCATGGGTACAGGAGTAATTGCCATTCTAGAATTCAAAAAGAAGAACCCTCTATATAACCTCAGTAAATATGTAAATAGTTGTTTAAGGCAACTCAGATTACATTATTCAAAAACTCCAACTGGAAGTTTACACAAAGCCATTTTCTCATGGGTGGTTTGAGCCTGCACAGGACAGTTCTGATGGTGAGCTTCGGAGAGCAGACAAGCGTCAGTCACTGGGTACTGATTGGAAAAGGCCAACGCAATTTTTTTCCATTTATGCATGAGCAACATCTCTTAATTTTTTTTGTACTTAAAATTAATATGTCTATTTTAGAAAACATTGAAGATAAAAAAATATATTTCACACGTTACACATAGAGTTTTAACAGGCATTTTAAAAACTAAAAGCAGGATTGTATCATGATGTGCTTGCATTTATCTTTGAAGGTCATATTTTCAAAGATATTATTATCTTTAACTTTTTAAAATTAATGTATTTTATTATCTTTAATTTTTTTAAATAAAAAATTGTTATTATGTTACATCAAAATCAAGAATGAGAGCAATTGTTTGAGTCTATCTTATTATAAGAACTGTGGGGCCTGGCATGGTGGCTCATGCCTGTAATTCCAGCACTTTGGGAGGCCAAAGTGGGTAGATCACCGGAGGTCAGGAGTTCCAGACCAACCTGACCAACATGGTGAAACCCCATCTCTACTAAAAATACAAAAAGGAGCTGGGTGTGGTGGTGTGCGCCTGCAGTCCCAGTTACCTGGGAGGCTGAGGCAGGAGAATTGCTTGAACCTGGGAGGTGGAGGTTGTAGTGAGCTGAGATTGCACCATTGCACTCAAGCCTGGGCTAAAAAAGTAAAACTCTGTCTTAAAAGAAAAAAAAAGAACTGTGACATTTAAAACCTTTTTTCTATTATAATCAATTTCATGCCTGGGTTTCATAATAGAGATTTAAGTTTTCCACTAAGATTTTAATTAAATCACCGTGTAGTCTGCATCTTCTTTTTTAAATAGAAAATTCAGGTTCCCTTTTGGTGTCATAAGTAAATGTTAAACAGTTATTTGAACTAAGAGGTATCAGTTGTTACTGCCTGACATTTTGACAACAAAAAAACTTACACTCTTGAGATTTTTATTGAACTTTCTCTCTCATTTAGATGGCATATACCTTTTAAAATAGAGGCAAAGGGTGAATTTGTTTTCAGAATCAATACAAATCTGGAACTATGTTTATGTTGACTTTACGCTGCAAGAAGAGCTTCCTGCAGGTGACAGAATCCTTATGTTGCAACTTTCCCCCCAGATACCTGCCAACATGTTGTCTTTACTACTTAGTGTCCCAGAGGAAAGACTAGGTCTGCCTGAGTTTTGATTCTTTGCACATAACCCACTTTTCTACTCATAGGCTTGGGTTTTCTGTTTCTTTGCAGTTCTTATAAATGAAGCATTTGTCAGAACGTAATCTAATTTTTCTAGGAATGTGATGTAACTTATTGAGTTGGATTCCTCAGTATGTTTTTGGTCTAGAAAAATATTCTACGTTTATGTCTGATTCTTGTCTTGATTCGTTCTTCCATTTCCTTCCTTAGGAGCACCCAATCATTACTCAGCGGACCCTCTCATCTCCGTCCTAAACACTCATCATCTTATTTCTTGTTTTTCATTTCTTCCTTCTCCATCTCTGTGTGTTCCTAAGAGTTTCTTAATGTTGTCCTTGTGATGACAGAATTGATTTTCTGAATTTTTCATTTTTTTCTCCTAATTGTTGTGATTTTGAGTTTTGCTATTATCTTTTTTGTTTTGTTTTGTTTTTGTTTTTTGAGATGGAGTTTCTCTCAGTAACCCAGGCTGGAGTGCAATGGCGCGATTTCGGCTCACCACAACCTCCGCCTCCTGGGTTCAGGCATTTCTCCTGCCTCAGCCTCCCGAGTAGCTGGAATTACAGGCACGCGCCACTGTGCCCAGCTTATTTTTCATATTTTTAGTAGAGACGGGGTTTCACCATGTTGACCAGGGTGGTCTCAATCTCTTGACCTCGTGATCCACCCACCTCGGCCTCCCAAAGTGCTGGGATTACAGGCTTGAGTCACCACGCCTGGCCCTAGATTTTTAGTTTTCTTAAATGCCTTTCTCATCTCATTCGCCTCTCTCGCATCTTGAATCTTTTATTCTCTATTTTTCCTGCTTCTTTATCCTGTGGAGGTTGACAGTTTGTAACAATTTGCTTTCTGAAAGAAATCCATTTTGGAGGCTTGTTTTCCTCGGGGTTCAGCACCTTGTTTTGCATTCTTCACCCTCTCCTAATAGTTTTTTCATGGACATACCTTGTTTCTGTTTTCCTTTTGCTTGCCTATTCATCCCAGAGGAAGATGAAGCTATATAACCCCAGATGTGGGGTTCTGGCAATCAGGCATAAACAAATCAGGAGGAAGGAGCGCTCTTCTCACTTTGTAGCAAACCGGTACCCCCAGATAAGACACAGATAGCATTTTCCAATCCAATCCCATCACCTTTAGAGTTAGAGAATTTCCAAACTCCAATAACAGGGTGATAGAAAATCTTGATGCGGTAGAATATCCTCCGTTCTTCTCACATATTCATTTGTATTTTATTGTTGGAAGTCAGGAAGAGCCACTTTTGGGTCAATAACCTGCTGTGATTTTTTTCTCCCCCGTGAAAACGATGTTCAGAAAATTCATTTTTCCAAGGCTCTGAACTTGTATTGAGGTATAAGAGCTTTTACCATGACATGATAGGATTGTGGATTTGGTAGGGTTGGATTTTCACCATAAGATAGTTCTTTCCTGCTGCAGTCGGCAGTCCGAGGTCACTCTTTTATGTCACAATGTGACCAGTTAATGCTCAACAATAAAGCCAAATGCTTCCTTCTCCACCAGTAATTTTGTTGGCATTCAGAGAGGGCAAACCCCCAAGACCAGGATGCGGATGGTTCCCAGGCCACAGTAGCTGTTTCCTCACATTCACAGGAGACCCCTCTTCTGGGTTTTGAAGGTAGGCTAGCCTTCTGGCAACTGGAGAGCTGTGCTGGGACGGAAGTCACTGCATGAAATGATTGGTTTACTAACCTGGTGAGCTGGACCTAGGCACGTACTTTTAAGTGGGTGAATTGAACATATTTGGGGCTCCTTCTTTATGGCTGTCTTTCAGAGCAGAGAGAGTGAAGGAATAATGCAATTTAGATGTAAGAATCACGGGAGTTGGGTTCAGGGAGAAAAGAGAAAGAAAAGTCCCCGGAGCTACCTCTAACTCCATGTGCACCTATTTTTTATTTTTTTTCTAGAGACAGGGTCTTGCTTTGTTACCCAGGCTAGACTGTAGTGGTGCAATCATAGCTCACTGCAGCCTTAACCTCCTGGGCTCACGTGATCCTCCTGTTTCAGCCTCCTGAGTAGCTGGGACTACAGGTGTGCACCACCATGCTTGGCTATTTTTTAAATTTTTTGTAGAGTCGAGGGTCTTGCTTTGTTGTCCAGGCTGATCTCTAACTCCTGGCCTCAAGATACCCTCCCTCCTTGGCCTCCCAATGCACTGGGATTACAGTCATGAAACACGATGCTCGGCGTCCATGTACATTTCAACCTCCAGCCACCTTCCTAAGACAAGTAAGTTACTTCCTTTACAATCAGCACCAGAAGGTAGTGAGCATGCTCCACCTTTTCCGGATAGAGGAAAACATGTGGTAGTAGGTGTGTGAGGTTCAATAGCCCCTTTCCCGGGTAAGAACCCAACACATGCTGCCTGCGTGTCCCTGTACAGTTGGCGTTTTTCTATGTTTTAACTCACTGTCTTTCCACACACTGTTCTGTTTCCCGTATCTTCAACTCTGTACTTTCTAACTTGATGTTAAACACTGTTTTTGGGGTGTATTAGCCAGGGTTCTCTAGAGGGACAGAGCTAATAGGATATGTATAAAGAGGAGTTTATTACCTATTAATTCACATGATCACAAGGTCTCACAATAAGCTGTCTGCAAGCTGCTGAGCGAGGAGAGCCAGTCTGAGTCTCCAGACTGAAGAACTTGGAGTCTGATGTTCAAGGACAGGAAGCATCCAGCACAGGAGAAATGTAGTCTGGGAGACTGGGCCAATCTAGTCTTTTCACGGTTTTCTGCCTGCTTTATATTCTAGCCACACTGGCAGCTGATTAGATGGTGCCCACCCAGATAGAGGGTGGGTCTCCCTTTCCCAGCCCACTGACTCAAATGTTAATCTCCTCTGGCAACACTCTTATGGACACACCCAGGATCAATACTTTACATGCTTCAATCCAATCAAGTTCACACTTCGTATTAACCATCACAGGAGGGTTCCCATTTCGTTCTTTATTTTTTACAATTGAATTCTCCCAAATACTTAAATTAATGCATGGCTCCAAAAAGTAATTATTTTTTCTTCCTCCAACTGTCAGCAGCATTGACAGTGTGCAGCGCTGCCCTGGCAAATGAGCAAGCTTGTTAGTTCTTGTTTGGGCGAGGGGGGAGAGAACTGGGGAATTAATCCTGAAGGTTACCCACCAACAAAAGCTATTTTGATTTCTTTCTTATTAAATGCACTATTCCTTCTCCCAACAAATGCTTGCTTTTATTATTCCAAGTTTTTGAATTTCATAACAAAATATTTTTTTTTTTTTTTTTGAGACAGAGTTTCACTCGTTACCCAGGCTGGAGTGCAATGGCGTGATCTCGGCTCACCGCAACCTCCGCCTCCTGGGTTCAGGCAATTCTCCTGCCTCAGCCTCCTGAGTAGCTGGGACTACAGGCACACGCCACCACGCCCAGCTAATTTTTTGTATTTTTAGTAGAGACGGGGTTTCACCATGTTGACCAGGATGGTCTCGATCTCTTGACCTCGTGATCCACCCACCTCAGCCTCCCAAAGTGCTGGGATTACAGGCTTGAGCCACCGCGCCCGGCCATAACAAAATTTTTAATGAAATTATTTATATGGCAATTATTAAAGAATTCTGTGCCTACATTTCCTTCAAAAATTAAGGTGCGAGTATGACCAGAAGCCAACTGTAACCCTCTTGATTTTTAAAAACGAATTACATGCAAATATTCAACAATGAATATTAACTGTCTACTATGAGCCAGGCACTAGTCTAGGTAGTGGGCAGGCATCAGTGAACAAAATGGAGTTCCTTCTATTATGATTAAATTTAAGATAATTTTCACCATAATATTGGCCAAAAGCATAAAGAAGCCATATGGCCAAACATATAAATATAGGGATACAAATCTAAATATTTAAACTTTTCTACCTAGGTCTCCTCTGAAAAGGCTGGTTTATTGCAACATTTTGCTGCCCAGAATGGGCAAGGCAGAGGAATTCCTGTTCAAGTTGTGGCTGGAAGAGGCTTAGGTCCATGAGGCAGGGTAGGACGGATGCAGCTTTTTCCATCACAAAATGTTACATTGATACCAGCAAATCTAGCTTCAGATCCACAACCATTGAACTTCTCTCATGAGTTAGTGCAACTGCTGTACATGCTCTGGCATTAGATGGGCTGTCTGTCTGAGGGTTCATTGTTTTTTGAGTCTCCAGGGCTCTTTAACAGAAAGTTGGCCGAGACCAAGTCATAAACTACTAGTTAGATGCCATATGAAACCAGCAATAGCTCATTTTGAAAGCTAGATTTTTAAAGCCTGTTTCTTCTGCAAACAGATGAAGTGCCATTAATCTTTGAAATCCATAATCTAATGCTACAGATGAAAAAAATCTAACTTTATCTCAGACCTAAGGCAATACAGATTTTTTTCCCCCAAGGGCCAGAAAATCTGTTATGTGTTTACATTGGAAAAATTAGGGAGAATCACGTTTCCTCTAGTAAAGGGGTAAAGGCATTCTTTTAAACAATCACTGGTCACAGGTGACTGGAAAGATGCTCTCCACCTCATGCTTCGAGGTGGGGACCTTGCTGACAACACAGTGAAGGTCGAGGGTGAGAACAGAGCCGGACATCCTTACCCGAAGCCCAGCTGATACTTGCCCTGTGCCACTCAGAGTCTATACTTGATGAATGAATCAATGGCGACTTATCCTTGAGCTTATGCAAAACACCTCCAGGAAACTTCCAGAAATATTGGTGTGGGGCGTTCTTTATAGGAGGCAGGTCTTCTGAGAGCTGGTGATGTTTCCTCTGTGGATGAAATTTGGCCTTTATTGCAACCCATTAAAAAAATCTTTTTTGTTGTTGCAGATGCGAAACAGCATGGTCTCGTCGTACAGTCTTCAGCATTTTGTTTTAAGCTACGGAATTTCTCCTGTAAGCAGAAACTTTTCATTTAAACCAAGTGGAAGTGGAGCTTCTCTGGTTGGAGCAGAGGGGAGGACCTGGAGCACGTTCTGCCGGGCTCTCACTCCTGACAGGAGCCCACGGGCGGTCCAAAAGCAACTGGTTTAGGATTCATTCTGGGCCAATTTTCTAAACACTGTGAATATGTTAAAGTATATCTAGTCTTTGTCCTTGCTTTGCCTGATTCCAATGTTAAAATTTGGTCATTTGATCTCATTCTCAAGATCTGCCGATTGCCTAATTACATTTTGGAAGGTCACTCCACCTGTGTTCTTGGCTTCATGCAGGACAGAAAATACTGTCAATTTAGGCTCCGGAGGGAATGGTTACTGTGACAATAACAAATGATATTCCTTAGTTTGCCACTTGCCGTTGACTTTACTGGAAGGCTTCTGGGTTTCTTTTCTTTTTTTTTTTGAGACGGAGTTTCACTCTTGTTACCCAGGCTGGAGTGCAATGGCGCGATCTCGGCTCACCGCGACCTCTGCCACCTGGGTTCAGGCAATTCTCCTGCCTCAGCCTCCCGAGTAGCTGGGATTACAGGCACACACCACCATGCCCAGCTAATTTTTTGTATCTTTAGTAGAGACAGGGTTTCACCATGTTGACCAGGATGGTCTCGATATCTTGACCTCATGATCCACCCACCTCGGCCTCCCAAAGTAATTGTGGCAATGGTTTCTTAGGTTTATACCTGTCTTCAAACTTATCAAGGTGTACATATTAAATATGAAGAGCTTTTTGTGTTTCAATAAAAGAAATGTCTGAAAAAGAAAATCTCATTTATGTAAAACCCACCATTAAAATATCACATCATGGTGAATGAGACTTCGGGAATGGAAGCAGGGATGTTCAATCTTTTGGCTTCCTTGAACCGCGTTGGAAGAATTGTCTTGGGCCACACATAAAATACACTAATACTAAGGATAGCTGATAAGCTTTAAAAAATGCAGAAAAATCTCCTAATGTTTTAAGAAAGTATTAATTTGTGTGGTCCATGAGCTGTGGATTGAAGAAGCTTGGATTTGAGGTTGACATAGGGGCTTCATTTGACAATTTTCTATTTATTCTTTCACAGCGTTCATTTCATTGATGATTTCATTGATAGAATTTCAACTGATAAACAGTTTGTGTTTTCTAACAGAGTCCAAGAGCCTGGAGTTTGCTTTCTTCCTTTTCCTTCTCTCCTCATTTCGTTTTTCATTTGCAACAGGCTCATTGAGATATAACACACATAACACAAATTCGCCCATTTAAAGTATAAAATTCAATGACCTTTGGTGTGTTCGCAGAATTGTGCAACCACCACAGTCAATTTAGGAATAGTTTCCATCACCTCAAAGGAAAATCTCATGTGCTTTAGCTACGAGAGTCTTATAACCTCCACAGCCGTAAACAACCACGGATCTACTTTCTATCTCTACAGATTTGCCTATTCCGGACACTTCACATGAAAGGAATCATATGATGTGTGGTCTTTGGCGACTGGCTTCATTCACTTGGCAGAATGTTTTTAAGACGAATTCATGCTGTAGCGTGTGTCAGTATTTCATTCTTTTTTAAATGTATTATGATATTCCATTGTGTGGATAGAACGTGTTTTGTTTATCCATTCATCAGTTGGTGAATATTTGGTTTCTACCTTTTAGCTATTATGAACACCGCTGCTGTGAATACTTGTGTATAGGTTTTTGTGTGGTCATATGTTTTCAGTTCTCTTGGGCATATACCTAGGAGTGGAATGGCTGAGTAAAATATTACTTCTAACTATCTGAGGAACTGTTGCCAGTAGTGCTGGAAGATTTCACTCTCTGTATGTCCTCACCAACACTTGTTATTAACTGACTTTTTGATTACAGTTATTATTGTGGGAATGAAATAGTTTGTGGGTATCTTATTATAGTTTTGATTTGCGTTTCTGTGGTGACTGGTAATACTGAACATCTTTTCATGTGTTCACTGACCATTTGTATATATTTTTTTGGAAATGTCTCTATAGGTCCTTAATGTATTTTTAAAGTGGGTTATTTTTCTCTTTTTATTACCAAGTTTTAAGGTTTCTTTATATATTCTAGATGCAAGGCCCTTATCAGATAAATTATTTGCAAAATTTCTCCCATTCTCTGGGTTTTCATTTTCATGATAGTGTCCTTTGAAGCATAAAAGTTTTTAATTTTGATTAAGTCCAACTTATATATATTTTTCTAATGTTGCTTATGCTTTTAGTGTCATTGATTATGAATCCATTGCCAAATCCAAGGTCACAAAAATGTACCCTTTTGCTTTCTTGTAAGAGATTCATAGTTTTATCTTTTACATTTAGGTCTTCGATTCATTTGAAGTTAATTTTTGTATATTGTTTTTATTTTTGTTATTCTTTCATTTTGAGGTCTTGAGAGACTGAAAGAGTCAAATTTGTTTAAGACAAATTAGCCAGATAACATAAGAAAATATTAGTAAACTGGTGTGTTTAATATTAGTATTGGTGTGCTGAGGAAGGGAAAATGTAGGCAGTAAGGCTAATTTTGTGTTTGTGTGATATATTATGTGGTCTACGTATCTAATATCGCCATATAATATTGTGGTCAAACAATATTCGAAATCCTATCTCTGCTTCCTCCTTGCAAATGAACACTTCTTCCCTGTTAGTTATGAATATTCATACCTTGTTTCCATTCTTGCTATAAATGCCGCTTCAAACAGTGTTGCTTACATAACCCAGCTTTTGTTTCCTATTAAAAAAAAAATCTGCTTTCTCGGCGGGCACACAGCATTCGCACACACACACACACACAGTGCGGCTTCTCCCCACATGCTCATGTGTTGGCTGGCAAGGATGTCTCTGCAATTCACCTCATCATTCACCTTTCAAATGATTTTTACAGGCACATTTCAGCAGGGGTTAATCTGGATAATAACAAAAAAATTATAATGGAGAGGGAGGGCAAGATAACACACTGGAGTATTTAGCCATTTCTTTGTATTTTAGAATAAAAATGTAAGATTCAGCTACAGAGTAAACATAATGCATAATTATCACATTGGGATGCTAAACACAGACACTGCATTCGCTCCGAGCATAGAGTGAGATCTGGTTCATGGAAAAATGCAGGTTTTGCATTTTTCCAGCAAATTAAGTGAGTGGGGGTGGAAGGAAACTGGCATTCTGATGTTGTTTTTTTTTTTGTTTTTTTTTTTCAGAATACTAATGCCTGCCATAGGCGGTGGCAGTGTTGGGTTGGCCGGTCTCTTCTGTATTATGCCCACAGAAAACGGAGGCTCCCCTCCCTCTTTAGGCATCTTTTATGGCAGCAGCCCAACAGGAAATCTGACTAACCAACAAGTAATTCTTTTGCACCTCTATGGAAGAAAATATTCTCTGAGTGTTCAGGGAGAATCCAGACAGGAAAAGCAAATCTGTCCTTCTGTGGGCACTGGGAAACAATTCAGTGCCAGGTGATGTGATTCCGAATATGAAGGCTGAAGGGGGACAGAGAAGGGAGGTTAGTGAGCATTTCTGGTGGGGGTGGAGGGCGTTGGGAAGCCTCCATGGAGAACGTGGGTTGGGATTGGGTTGTGGAGAATGAAAGCAATTTTTAAAGGAAAAAAGGGAGAGCACACTGAGTGAGGAATGAAGGATGCAGAGTAAGCCTATTACAGCAGTTACGAAGGACCCGGGCAGAGGCTCTGTTATGATCCCCTTTGAATATCTAAACAATGCTGAAAGGCAGGTGTCATTAGCCCTTGGTGGAGTCTAGTGACTTGCTCATGGTCACTCAGCTTCTAGCAGTGACATAGTGTTTGGTTTAAAAGGTCTTTGCCCCAGCAATATGCCTTGTTGATGCCAGCCTGCAGGCACAGAGACTGGAGTTATTATCAGTTCTCTACACATTAGCTGTAATTCCATTCTGTTCCTTCCTCCCTGAATCTACCAGCTAACACAGAGATAGAGGTTCACTGTTTCAGATCAGCGGGCTCCAAACTTGCTGATGCTAAGGCTCACCTCAGGAGTTAGAAAAAGAAATGACCTGTTTCTACATCCCACTCCAGGCCAAATTAAACTGCATGTCCACAAATGAGATTCCTGATCGTCCTCCAGAACCTCACTTCCTAGAAAGTAGATATCAAAAAATATCTGTCAAATGAACAACTGAAGTCCTATCTAACTCATTTTTTGGTCTGCTGATTTGATGATTGCCAGTTCCTCATTGCCTCGGTTTATTCGTTCTGTGTTACAGCACGGCCATCCCTCTGTGGAAATGTCTGTTTCTGAGTGATGAAAATAAGGACTGATGGGCTTTTCGCAGCCAAGAGTCCACTGTAAAACCAAAGAGCATTTGACTAAGGACTTGCAGGGGGCAAATGCATGTCTCCTAGCACTGAGGAGGATGCACACACCAACTTCTCCGTCCTGGCAAACCTGGCTCTCATTTACTCCTAATCCAAACCACGGTGTTAAGACAGGCCTTAAGCCTTAGCCATTTCTCCTTTCCCAAAGCTAAACGCCAGTGCTTCTTACCCCCTCTACAATTGTCGTCTCATGGAACAGAGGGGTGATTGACAGGCTCTTGCTGATTATTATCTGAAACCAGCCTAAATTAATTTTGGTTGCTGAGTGGACAGGGTTGGAAGATGAAGGTAGGTAAGTAAACTGATTTGGTCTTTATTAGTTCCGTTGATTTGGTCTTTATTAGTTCCATTGGTAATCTGATTTAATGCCAAGTTGTAGGTTGTTTGGGGTTGGGTCGTGTTCATCAGAATGATTTAACACATTGCTTGATTTGGTTCCAAATTGAAGTGCTTGATAAAGTGGTCCTGCGATGCTTCCACTCCTTTCTTTCTGCATCTATCCACTTTAGCATGCTACCAAGGCATCGTCTGGATCTCTTGTAGATAAGTGAATGGAGATATGTGACCACGTGACTAGAAATACGGGAGTCCTCCGAGTTTAGGAGAGCTTCCGTCATGGATATAGTCATGAGTGTCACAAAGACAGGAAAAGTCCAGCTGAGATTCCCCTCCCTTTACTATCCAAGGGATTCGAGAGGATATTTCAGCCTTGGTTCATTTTTCCCTTCTGCATTTATTATTATAAAATGTTACTTTCCCTATAAAATATTTTGCCTTGCTGTCAAATTTTATTTGGTTCAGCTTTTAAGTCAGGACCATTTGTGGCTCAACACTCCTGTCTGTGACAAAGGAATTTTCCAAGCTAGTGTTTTTGTTAGTTTCATAAATACTCAATTGTTTTTAAGGGGGAGAGCAAACATTTACTAAAAACAAAAACCATCGTATGCAGAAGACACACATTCAGAATTTAATTCAAGTCTTATGGGAGCATCGTTTACTGTGTAAACTAAAATTTTTTAATTGCCATTAGAATTGATTGGGATAGAAGAAAAAAAAGGCAAATCATCTATGCTTTTCATGGAACAGTTAGTCACCAGAGAGAATAGCAAACTGTTTGATACAAAAAGAAAAAAGTTCCTTCAAAGCTTTGATACACATGAGATGATTCAGTTTTGCTACATTGCCCTGGCCTGCTCCACATTCCCACCCACCATTTCCATTTTGCTGGCCTTTTCTTTATCATCCATCTTTCAAAACTGTCATCCAGATTTCCAGCTGCTTCTCTAGCACGCAAAACACCAAGCTTGGTGGTAGCTCCAATTGTTGTCCTGTCCTCTTACAGCTTCTTTCTACATAGAAACTCTCCATTAAATCAATTCTACCATAACGTTTGATGAGCAGCAGTCAGTTACCAGGAGGATATCTTTCCTCTTAGTCTTTAAAAGGGGAACACAATGAAATACTGATCTATTAAGATAAGAAGTAGTTTTGTAGGAAGAATCCAGTAGGGTGCATTCAGAGTTCACGCTTACCAAAGATTTGTACCACGGGACGGCATTGGTCTTCTTTAATCTACCAGACTGCATTTGCCACAAAATAAACCTTCTTCATTGCTGATATTTGCAGTGTATCTTTTCTATGCATAAAAATAGGCCATGGGCTATTTTTGAAGAAAGGCAAAGATTCTTATAGAAATGCAGTTTTCAAGTGTTTTGTCAATAAACAAGATAATTTACATTGCCTCCAAGGACACAACACTTCTGATAAAAGTGTAATATGTTAACAGATTTTACTTATTTTCAGGGAAGGGGCTTTACTTTGATGAGGTTGTGTCTTTGCAAAACTCACTGTGGATGGAATTCCTACCTTTATCGCAGTTCTGGACACACTGCTTAGACTACCCTTTAGAATGGCTCACAATGCCCATTGTCGGCTCTCGTAAAAACAACAGATGAGGGCCAGTGATTTATGGCAAGTGCCAAACTGATGTGTGTGTAATTAATGGACTGCCTCCCTTTCAGATTTCCTGGTTGTCAACCAGCTTGCTCCATGTGGCATTAGAGATTGTTCTTTATGTTTGTTCTGTATTTTAAGTTGCAACATCAATGTATGAATGAAGCCTCATGCACAGAAATGGAACACTGGAGAAAAAATACAGATCACAGGTTTCTACGGTTTGGGTTAATTTACAATAAAATTGGAGGGCTTTGGATACATCAGTCAGCTTCTCACTGAAAAGCACTAAGATGTGAGAATTTGAGCTCACAAAGCATTTCACTTGGCTATTGCCAATGCCTGGAGCCCAACCTTTGTTTTCTAGAGGGGACTGACAGATATCAGAAGAAAAAGTCGAGAAATGTGGTGACAGCTGGAGGAAGGGAGAGAAGCCAAAAGGACTTTAATGTCACACAGACAAACATAGGTCATGAGCAAAATAATAGACCGTGGGCCACCGTTCAATGAACCCGCTCCTGTACTTACATCATTCCCTAATACATGAGACCTTTGGGGCAAGAAGCAAAGGGGAGGAGAGCAGATTACACTTTTTCAGGTATTAAAAGCCAGAAGAAAATATGGTAACTGTAGATGCCAAGAGGCAGTGGAGGTCCCAAGTTCAGTCACATAGATAGCCCCTTTAATGGCAATTTGCAAAGGTGATTTTTGTACTGGGTCCAATTGTCTTGATAAATAGTGGAACTGGTGAAAACCTCCTGGCAAAGAACTTGCAGGAATTGAATAGATCCCCAGGCTGGCTGCCATCCGGGAATATAGTTCCAGATGCCTGCTTGGCAAGGCCACTGGCTACTCACCCCTGCTCTCAGAACTAGAGGCTGCACTGTCACTTTGAAGGAGTCTGATTTCTCCATTTTACAAGAACAATTGCGTTCAACCTTCAATGTGCCTGGGAATCCACTGAGCTGGCTCACTGCAGTTCTCCCATACATAGAATAGAGCGTGATTTAATGTGGATTTTCATTTCTGTCTCTAGAGAATGGGTTTCCTGCATGAATCACCTTGATTGTGGTGGTTCTTTCCTGGGCCACTTAGCCATGTTATAAACGATCTTTAGAGGCATGAGATAAATCTTCTGCCTTTTGACTCACCATTTTACAAAAGAAAAAAACTTAGGCTTGGCCAGGCACGGTGGCTTATGCTTGTAATCCCAGCACTTTGGGAGGCCAAGGTGGGAGGATCATGAGGTCAAGAGATCGAGACCATCCTGGCCAACATGGTGAAATCCCATCTCTACTACAAAAAATAGCCGGGCATGGTGGCACATGCCTGTGATCCCAGCCACTCAGGAGGCTGAGGCAGAAGAATCGCTTAAACCCAGGAGGCAGAGTTTGCAGTGAGCCGAGATTGTGCCACTGCAGCCTGGCAACAGAGCAAGACTCTGTCTCAAACAAACAAACAAACAAAAAAACTTAGGCTTATGTAGTTATCTATTTCCAGAGCGGCCAACAGGGATTTGGGTTGGTTGATGGCAGAAGACGAACGGGCATTTATGGAGCAGTCTATGCAATGGCTTGTGGGAGAGTTCTTGTGTTTCTGCCTTGTCAGTTTTTCTTCCCAAATGTTGTTAGTAGATCTTCCACCTCCAAATTCATGCTTTGCGAAGTTTCAACCTTTCTCCTAATATGAACTTTAACAGGTTCCTCTGAATACCAGCTGGAAGCAGACACTGGCACAGCATTTCTGGGCTTTATGGTCTGGAGTGAGTTCCAAGAACTTCCACAATCAGCCTCACTAACTAGGCAAAGCTATTGTCCTTTGAGTTTCTCTCCAATCCCCCTAGAGGGGAAACAAAAAGCAAAGACTGCATTTCATATAGGTGCCTTCTGAACAAATCATTAATGTTTTTCCTTTTTACCTTCCCCGGTGTTTGCAATCAGTGTCTTATTTCAGGAACTTTTCCCAGCTGCTCAAGGTGGAGATTTCCTGCAGGATTGTGCCTGAAGACAAGGCACCAGTGTGCTCTAGGGGCCGTGCTCTGAGCGGGCCTTGCTCGTCCACACAAGGTTGCTTTGCTTTTCTCTCTGTTGCTGCTCCCTTCCTGGAACCCAGCATTGCTGTCATCTGTCCCTGTCAGGATTTGGCGCTGACACACATAGTATCAGTAACTATGCAAAGCCAGAGGGGTGATGAGGCGCACAGCTAAGTCCTTCCCGCTTGCTGAAGGTCTCATCCTGTCACCTGGCGAGTTCCTCTTGTTCAGGGGGATTGGCTCCTCCAGATGCACGTGGGATTTGTCTTCAACAGGCTGACTTTGATTTCTAATGAGGATTTCAGAGGCATCCTGGACTTCAGAGACACTTGGAAGAAAGCAAGTGGTTGACCCTCTGATGCAAGTCACAAATTTATGGATGTTCTTTGTTTCTTGGACAATAACAAATAGTGCCATCTCACACATGAATGCTTTCTTTTTTTTTTTAACTTTAATTTTAAGGTCAGGGGTACATATGCAGGTTTGTTACACAGGATAGTGTCTATCTTATATATGAGTGCTTCTTTTTTTACCTTTTAAGTTCAGGGATGCATGTGTAGGTTTGTTACACAGGTAAACTTGTGTCATGGGGGTTTGCTGTACAGATTATCTCATCACCCAGGCATTAAGTGTAGCACCCATTAGTCATTTTTCCTGATCCTCTCCCTCCTCCCGCACCCCACCCTCCAATAGGCTCCATCATGTGGGGTTCTCCTCTATGTGTCCATGTGTTCTCACCATTTGTTTCCCTCTTGTACGTGAGAACAGGCAGCATTTGGTTTTCTGTTCCTGTGTTAGTTTGCTGAGGATAATGGCTTCCAGCTCCTGCCAGGGACGTGATCTCATTCCTTTTTATGGCTTCATAGCATTTTGCGGTGTATATGTAGCACATTTTCTTTATCCAGTCTATCACTGACGGGCATTTAGGCTGATTCCATGTCTTTGCTACCATGAATAGTGCTGCAATGAGCATGCACGTGCGTGTGTCTTTATAACAGAATGATTTATATTCCTTTGGATATATGCCCAGTAAAGGGTTTACTGGGTCAAATGGTATTTCTGTCTTTAGGCCTTTGAGAAATCACCGTTCTTCTTCTTTTTTTTTTTTTCGAGACAAGATCTCACTCTGTTGTTGAGGCTGGAGTGCAGTGGGGCCAAGATGGCTCACTGCAGCCTCACTGCAGCCTCAACCTCTCAGGCTTAAGTGATCCTCCCATTCCAGCCTTCTGAGTAGCTGGAACAACAGCTGCATGCCACTATGCCCAGCTAATTTAATTTTTTTAATTTTCAATTTTTTGTAGAGATGGGATTTCACCATGTTGCCCAGGCTGGCCTCAAACTCCTGGCTCAAGTGATCCTCTTGACTCAGCCTCCCAAAGTATTGCAATTACAGATATGAGCCACCCACCATGTCCAGCCCATGTGTGCTTTTTCCAATTGATGATGAATACCCCAAGAAGAACCTTCATTGTTTGTAATTTACCAACTGCAAAAATCAGAAGTTCATTTCCCTGGCAAAATGAAATTTGATGGTAGTTTAAAACTTTTATTTTGAAATGGTTGTAGTCTCATGAGAGATTTCAAAAACAGTACAGAGAGGTTCCATGTTTCCATCACTCAGTGTTCTCCAGTGGTAACATCTTACATAATGCGGTGCATTAAGACAATCAGGGCATCAGCAACATTTTTATGGCCAGAGAGAATAGGTACAAGAAAGCTAGATGTACACCTAGCATTTGGAGTCCTGGTCCACTGTTTGCTTAAAGAATGATTTTAAATGAGTCACACATGGACTCTTCAGGCTTCACACACACACACACACACACACACACACACACACCCAGTTAAAGCCATTCTAGACCATCCTGGACTCCACTCCTACTGTGCAAAAGGTGATGATTTACTCAGAAACAGAAGCTTGCAAAAATAAGGGGCCTTCAAAAAATCTTAGTAACCTAAAATAGGTATTCTTGGTTCATCGGGTCACTCCCGGCATCTTCTTGTAAGATACAGTTGTTCTTCAGGTATTTTGAATACGATGTTGGCTGAATAAACCTCAGGATGAAGGGAGAGCCAGCTTTATTAAAAGTTGTGCACTAGGTTTGTTAAAAAATGTGGTGAACGTTTATTATCACATAAATGTTAAGAGCTTGCATTGTGAATTCAGACAGGTTGGTTTCATCCCTAGCCTTGTCCCTGACCAGAATGTTGACCACAGTTACTTCATGGTTCTAAGGCTCAATTTTCTTATCCATAATATAAGGACAACTATAGTACCTGAAAAATAAATGTTAATCGATAAGGAACTTTAATGCATGTAGTAAGCATTTGTGAATTTTCACCACTGTTAGGCATAATCACCTCTGATCAGAGTATTCTGTCAAGTAACTATTATTCCATTTGGTTTCTTGGGTGTATTTTCAATCCTGGTGAAGGTAATTTCAAAAACATCTTCTATCCTTGTGGTCTGAAAGGTAGCTAGTGACTACTCATTATATTTGGAGAACCATTTTTATTGTTATTACAGTTATTGTTTTTAAGGAGTAATTGCTCGGTATCCTACAGTGTATTATAAATTATATAACTTGCGGATTATTACCTGTTTGGTGTTAAGTTACTTGTATCATAAAAGAGTCTAAAACTGGATCAAAAACAAGTGTAAGATTTTAAGGTCTAAAATGAATATAGTTTAGGCTCAAATAACTAGACTAAAGTTAATGTACCTTGATCCACAGTTACCTGGACATTAATTTCTTCAAAAATCTAACAGAGGCCATTGGAACTGCTCATAACAATCAAACATATACTACATGTGAAAGAATATTAATTGTTTTTGAAAAATTGTATTTGTTATAAAAGGTGGATCTGTTACCAGGGTTGCTTGTGTCTTGTTTATAATTGTAGGTTTTCTTTTTCTTGCAGTTGAAGAGTAGTTTAGTAACGAGCCACAAAAAAACGTTTCAAACGTCATCCCTACTTCAGTTGATGATTAATAAGTCACTGAAAATTGCATGTAAATAATTTTAGCCTTAGATTTTAGAGTGGATAGAGGTTCGTGCTGTTTTCCTAAAACATGTTTATGCTTCTTTCTAAGCAGAATATTACATTCTCAATTATGATGGTGCAAATTAGAAGTTATAAAAAGTGGTCTATCGCAAAGCTTTATATGGAGAGTTAACAGCAAACAGCCTTGATCAAATGAAAAGAGCTCTAATGATGCCAGTTGGAAGTTTTGCGGCCGGATAATAAGATAATGTGGAGCTTTGTAAACACAGACTATTCTGCTGTAATCTAGCATGGAAGGCAGATATCTCTGACTGGCAACATTTCCTGTCAGGGTTAAATTTCAAAGGTAACACTTCACGATTAACTGTTTTTAGATTCTTAATACTGAGAACCAACCCAATGAATGACAGTGATGGAAAGAAGGGACTTGTATTCCTGACAGCAAGTCAGATGCCCAGGACCAAAACCCAGTCCTCTGGCTCCGATTGTCGCGAGCAGTGCGTAACTATGCTCCCTTTGTTTCTCCTCTTTGTTGGTAGCTGTGGGGAGGACAAAGTGGCTGTTTTGAAATTTCTGTGAGTTGTGTTTTTAGAGTACCAGAAATATTAGAAACTATTTATTTCCACTTTGATAACAATGCAGTCTAAGACAAATTGAGGAAATCTACAGCTGTCAGCAAGACTTTCTGCGTAAAGCAGGTTAATCAGCTCAGGGAGAGACAGCGTTTAGCAGAAAATTTAATATCGATCTGATCTCTAGATGTGGGTTGACTTTCAGCGCATAAAAACACTCAAAGAGAAACATCAATATATTTGCATAGAAATGAAGCGAGTTCATGTGTTCCAAACATAAACACAATTAAATGCCAAACAAGAACAATATTTAGCTATCAATAGGCACAAAGGATAAAAGATTTTAATATTCGACAAGTTTATATAATAAGAGTTACTAAATGGCAAATGATGGGAACAGATGATTCGCATTAGAAGACACACGACTGGCTAATAACCGTATCAGGGAAGCACATAAAATAATGAAATTAAAAACAAAAATGAGAGTCACTTTTTTCTATTACATTTGCAAAAAATGAAAATACTGGATATATACTGAACCTTTCAGTGAAGAGAAAGATCCTTCAGTACAGTGAGGACCAGGGCTCTGGAGTTAAATCATGTGTCTACAACTTGGTTGTAGGACCTTGGAAGAAAATTCCATAAGCCGTCCTTGCCTCAGTTTCTCATCTGCATAAAGAATATAAAAAATGTCTATTTTATAAGTTAAATGAGATAACACAAATAAAACATTTAGCATGGTGCCTGGCCATAAGGCATCAAAAAAAGAAAAAGAAAAAAAAAAAGATAACTGCTCTCTGTTAAGTTATCGTATGATGCTGGTAGACCTTAATCCACAAACCATGGCAACACTAGAAGGCGACAAGACAACACTTAATCAAAAGCCTTAAAAATATCCAAGAATATTTCTAGAAAACTGTTCCAGGAAACTCACTAACATGATATGCTTAAACATTACATATAAAGATAGTCCTAAAGATAAAATATTTCTGACGATATAAATGTTCAACAACAGATAAACTGATTATGGGACATATCTACAGTGGAACACATCATGGCTATTAAAATTATGTTTGTGTGGTTTTTTTTTTTTTGAGACAGAGTTTCACTCTTGCCACCCAGGCTGGAGTGGAACTGTGTGATCTTGGCTCACTGCAACCTCCAACTCCTGGGTTCATGTGATTCTCCTGCCTCAGCCTTCCAAGTAGCTGGAAGTTGCACACCACCGCACCCAGCCCAGTTAGTAGAGATGGGGTTTCACCATGTTGGCCAAGTGGTCTTGAACTCCTGACCTCAGGTGATCTGCTCACCTCAACCTCCCAAAGTGCTGGGATTACAGGAGTGATCCACTGCATTTGGCCTAAAATTATGTTTTTTTTTTTTTTTTTTAAAAACCTTTAATTGACATGGTGTATGCTTAAGAAATAACATTACATTTAAAAAGCAAAATATGAAATTATATGTATACCATTTCAACATGGGAGCACATATATAATTTAAGGCCAAAAAGTATAGAAAAAAATGGAAAGAAACAATAACATTTTAGTAGTTGTTATTTCTGGGCAGTGAGATTATAAGGAGTTTGAAAAATATACTTCCTTGTGCTTATTTTTTTTCTCCAGTGAACCTGTCTTACTTTTTCTACAATTAAGATGCTGAATTTAGGAAAGAGGATTTGAGAAGGCATAACGTAACTTGTCAGTTGTTCCTCATACAATTTGAGGTGTTTTCCAAGATGCAGGAGAGAAAACAAGAGTAAAGGTATCTGTAGAGACACAAATAGAAACACATATTTATTTATTTATTTTTGAGACGGAGTTTCGCTCTTGTTACCCAGGCTGGAGTGCAATGGCACAATCTTGGCTCACTGCAACCTCCGCCTCCTGGGTTCAGGCAATTCTCCTGCCTCAGCCTCCTGAGTAGCTGGGATTACAGGCACGCACCACCATGCCAGGCTAATTTTTTGTATTTTTAGTAGAGACGGGGTTTCACCAAGTTGACCAGGATGGTCTCCATCTCTTGACCTCGTGATCCACCCGCCTCGGCCTCCCAAAGTGCTGGGATTACAGGTGTGAGCCACTGTGCCCGGCCCCCAAAACACATTTATATCATGATCTGATTTATCCTTGTATGTGGTAAACTCAGTCTCTACCCACAAGTGCGTTTCTACTTGTAACTCTGGCTAATCTGTCTACTGGGAACATTTATTGTGGGCCTACCAAGTACCAGGCACCAGGCCATGCCAGGAAGACCTGGGTAGAGTTTACAGCTGGTGAGTATTTTGTAATTCCAGATCGAAGTCTTGAGAAATGAATGCAGGTCTTTCTGGGCTTAACATTTGTAATCTACTGTAGCCACTCTTCAATTAAAAATATTAAATACTATTTTTGTTCATTAGAAGGAATGATTTTTAAAACCAAAAGGAAAAAGCAAGACTTTCCAAAGTGCATGAGATGCTGGCGTGGTTAGACGTGGCTGGAGGAAATATGTAGCATAGGTCCTAAATGTCTGAGGACACAGGGTCGCCAGCTGTGCGGCAGGTCACAGAGAATGCCATTGTTTGTTCTTGGAAACTGTTGCTTTTGTTCACCAACTCCCCCAACCTTGCCCAAGAGAGAAGAGACAAGCAGCTACAGTCCTCCTGCGCTGTTCCTTTGTAAAGTACCACTAGCCCTCTTTTGTTAGCATTTTTTCCATTTAATGACCTTGATAAAGAAAATGAAATGATAAAAATAACTCAAGGAAAACAGAGCCAAATAAAGCCTTTTCCCAAAGGAAAAGAATGAGTGCCCCATCCTCACAGAGCCTCACAATAAGCACACACTCACATGTATGTATGTTTATATGTATCCATGTATACACACATGTAATAATGCAGGTATGCTTTTTGATAAATGAAAGCGCTGAAGCACATTTGGACATTTTTGTTGAGAAAGAAAATACACTATGCTATTAGCACATGAAAAATAAAATACATAAGAAGATTTATATAACTTGAGGGGCCCCCACAAAGCAATGCATTTCTTTAAACTCCAGAGATCAATGTAATTACTTCAAAAGACAGATCAATGTGATCCAACTTTTGAATATCTAATATGAATAGCACCTATTCCTCCAAGAAGAGATTCATTTTCATTACGTTCTATAAAATACATTTTTCCCCTTTCTGCAAAGCTGAAAGTACTTTCCAAATATCCTATTACATAGAGTTGAATCTGCCACTCTGAGTTTCTTGGAGCGATAGTAACCTAGCATAATTTTATCTGGAGATTTTACAGTGAAACCTGTAATCTCTGACCTTCAAGATACAAGCTAGATAGGAAGCAGGAAAAAAAGTTTCAGAACACCACGAACTTATGAACCGACTGTGGTGTCCGACTACTGGGAAGATTGAGAGCAACCTAAATTTAGTTCTCTGAATTTTGCATAACAGTCAAGCCAAATGCATGCTGGAAAAACACATCGAGGTCCCCACTTCATCCCCACCACTTTGAGGCAGTAACCTGGAGGAAGGCGGCCTTGCCTAATTTTAATTGTCATTCCTGGTGGTAGGTGACTTACTCTTTGAGAGGCCCTGGCTATTTGAGCAGAACTTTCCTTGTCTCTCTTAATGGCTCTGTCTGCTTTTTTTTTTAATCAAACACATTGGAATTCAGATATAAGATAGTTACCTCTTCAAGTTTGAAATTTATCCATTCAATTGGAGATTATTATTCTATGTGAAGGAACTCAGTAAACATCATATATTCTCACTTATAAGTGGGAGCTAAACTATGAGGACGCAAAGGCATAAGAATGATACAACGGACTTTGGGGACTTGGGGAAAAGGGTGGGAGAGGAGGTGAGGAGTGAGGGCTAAGACTCCACATTGGGTACAGTGAACACTGCTTGGGCAATGGGTGAACCAAAATCTCATAAATCACCACTAAAGAATTTATGTAACTGAACACCTCCTGTTCCCCTAAAACCTAGTGAAATAAAAAATAAATTTAAAAAAGAATATTACATTAAAAAATTATCCTCTTTTTTTTTTTTTTTTTTGATACCTTTCTTGGCCTTGAGTGTACCACCTAGCGGGAAAAGGGATAATTGCAGGTTCTTTTAGAAACGAAAATGCTTTGCATGTTTCTATGACTCTAGGGAGATTTGGCAATCAGAGTTTTTTGTCCAACATTTCCAGGAGATGTGAATGAGCTATAATTTTTACAAGGTATCATTAAGTCCTAAGCACTTAGCAAAAATATATTTAATCACATACTTGAAATTATTTATTATTGCTGGAACAAGTATTTTGTTTAGGGTAAACTTAAAAAGATTTAGACTGGCATTTCGTCAGTTTCTGATATGATACGTGTATATTTTATAGTACATTGAGCACTCTTGTAAAGCTAGTATGTTGAATACATATATGGTTTGTTTCTTTTATTATTATTATTATTTTTTTTTTTGAGAGGGAATCTTGCTCTGTCGCCCAGGCTGGAGTGCAGTGGCGTGATCTCAGCTCATTGCAACCTCTGCTCCTGGGTTCAAGCGATTCGCTGCCTCAGCCTCCTGAGTAGCTGAGATTACAGGTGCCCGCCACCATGCCTGGCTAATTTTTTTCTTGTATTTTAGTAAAGATGGGTTTTCACCATGTTGGTCAGGCTGGTCTTGAACTCCTGACCTCAAATGATCCTCCCCCTTCAGCCTCCCAAGTAGCTTTGATTACAGGCACACACCACCACTCCTAGCTAATTTTTTTTTTATTTTTATTTTTAGAAAAAGAAGGGGAAAAAAAGAAAAAGAGGGAAAAAGGAGTATTACTTCATTCCTAAAATGGGTTTCAGTAATGGCCGATCAATATTTTGAGTGTTTAAAGTGGTTAATGCATATTTTATGTGTTTAAAATGGAGAGCTCTATTGAGTTTATTTGTTCTGGATCTTAGTTCCAGTCCCGGATATCGTTATCAATTTTCTGTCTCGTTGAATCTAAATCTCATTATGGGTCTTGTGTATCTGGGTGTTAAGATCTCTTATTATTACATTAATCCTTTTACCCTTGTATCCTTGTAGCTTTGAAATCTATTTTGTCAAATGTGAAAATTGCAACTCCTGCTTTTTATTTATTTATTTTTGCTCTCCATTTGGTTGGTACGTTTTTTTTTTCCAACCCTTTATTTTGAGTCTATGTATATCTTTGGATATACCATTAGATTTTGTCTGTATGTTTTGATTGGGAGATTTGGTCGATTTAAATTTAGGGTTGCTGCCATTTGATATTAACTGGTTATTTTGTCCTTTCGTTGATAAAAATTCTTCTTTATGTTAATGCTCTTTACTTTTTGGTGTATTTTTAGAAAGGCTCATACTGGTTGTTTCTTTCTGTGTATAATGCTTCTTTTAGAAGTTCTTGTAAAGCAGGCCTGGTGGTAATAAAATCTCTGAGTACTTGCTTGTTCCTAAAAGATTTTATTTTTCCTTCAAATGTAAAGCTTAAATTGGCAGGATATGAAATTCTGGGCTGAAAGTTCTGTTGATTAAGTATATTGAATATTGGCCCCCACTCTCTTCTAGCTTGTAGGGTTTCCGTTGAGAGATCTACTGTAAGCCTAATAGGCTTACCTTTATGGGTAACTTGATCTTTCTCTCTGGCTGCCCTTAATATTTTCTCCTTCATTTTGATCTTGGTGAATCTAAGGATTATGTGCCTTGGGGTTGGTCTTCTTGAGGAATATCTTTGTGGTGTTCTCTGTATTGCCTGGAGTTGAATAGTGTCCTGCTTTGCTAAATTAGGAAAATTTTCCTGAATAATGTCCTGGAGAGTATTTTCCAGCTTGAATTCATTCTCTCTGTCACATTCAGGTACACCAATCAAGCGTATATTAGGTCTTTTCACATAGTCCCATATTGCTTGGAGACTTTGCTCATTCCTTTTTATCCTTTTTTCTCTATTCTTGTCTTGTCGTTTTGTTTCATTAAGTTGGTCTTCGACCTCTGATACCCTTTCTTCTGCTTGATCCATTCGGCTGTTTAAGCTTGTACATATTTCACTAAGTTCGTGTTGTATTTTTCAACTCCATAAGTTCATTTGTATTCCTCTCTATATTGTCTATTCTTTTCAACATTTCATCTAATCTTTTTTCCAAGTTCTTAGTTTCTTTACATTGGGTTAGAACAAGTTCCTTTAACTCCCAGAAGTTTCTTATCATCCACCTTTTAAAGCCAACTTCAGATAATGGAACACAGTCCTTTTCCATCAGGGCTTGTTCCGTTACTGATGAGTCCTTTTCCATCAGGGCTTGTTCGGTTGCTGATGAGTCCTTTTCCATCAGGGCTTGTTCTGCTGCTGATGAGTCCTTTTCCATCAGGGATTGTTCGGTTGCTGATGAGTCCTTTTCCATCAGGGCTTGTTCTGTTGCTGATGGGTTCTGATTTTGAGTATACTCGGCCTTCTTAGGCTGTTTTTTTCCCTTCATTGTAGATGAACCGCCTTTCTAATTAGTTTTCTGAGTCGATGTCAGACTTATTGATTCCCAGTGCTGGGATCCGAGCAACCCACTGTGGCGGCCTAAATAGCAGCGATAAGACTGATGGTGCTCTTCTGCCCGGGAATGTCTGGTTTGGCTTCCCTCTTGAGTCCGCAACAAGCGGCTCTGACTTCCCGGAGCTCCAAACTCCGGTCAGTAGGGGAAGCAGTCCCGTTGGCTCTGCATGAAGAGCTGCTGCGCCAAGACGCCGGCAAAACCACTGCGGCGGCCACAAGAGTAGCACTGGTGACCCGTGGGGCTCCGCCACTGGGAATCGGCTGATCGGTGAGTGACGAAAATCCGTCTAAAGATGTGGCGTCGTCTCATTCTCTGAGCTTTCACTGGGAGCTACAATCCTGAGCTGTTAGTGGTCGGCCATCTTGGATCGATCTCTCTGCTAATTTTTTTTTTTTTTTTTTGTATTTTTTGTAGAGACTAGGTTTCAGTAGCCCAGGCTGGTCTCGAACTCCTAACCTCAAGCGATCTGCCTGCCTCAGCCTCCCAAAGTGCTGGGATTACAAGTGTGACCTACCTTGCCCAGCCACATCTACAGTTTTGTATCTAATTCAGTTGTGGGATTTAGAGCAGAGTGTTAATCTTCTAAATTATTACCAGAGTTTACAGTTAAGTCTCTGCTTTTGTAATAAGATGTTGGTTAGAGAGAAGGTTTGTTCTGAAATCGGTCAGCTTTCTAACTCTCAACTTTCACATTGTTCCTTCTTCTTAGATACTACTTGCTGGGTGATGTCGTCAGTGGCTTTAAAGATGGGCAGCCAGGCCAGGCAAGGTGGCTCACGCCTGTAATCCTAGCACTTTGGGAGGCAGAGTCGGGTGGATCTTCTAAGATCAGGAGTTCGAGATCAACCTAGACAACATGGTAAGACCCCATTTCTACTACAAATACAAAAATTAGCTGGAAGTGGTGGTACATGGCTGTAATCCCAGCTACCCGGGAGGCTAAGGCAGGAGAATCGCTGGAACCCGGGAGGTGGAGGCTGCAGTGAGCCAAGATTGTGCCACTGTACTCCAGCCTAGGCAACAGAGAGAAACTCTGTCTCAAAAACAAATTAATTAATAAAATAAAATAAAATAAAGTTGGGCTCCCTGCATAAGGAACTCAGGGAAATCACTGTTTTAAAAGCTTTCTTGACAAATGACGCCAGAGAAAATTTAATTTTATGCTGAATGTGAAGCCAGAAACATAAATGGACAGTGCAGGGTTTCCTGTGCTAAGATTTTAGGAATAAAATAGGAGAAGCAAGTTATGTCCTTGTCCCATGCAACCTTATAAATTGGGAGTGCATTGATACATACTCCCAAAACTATGCCTTAGTTTTAGAAAATGGAATACAAGCAATAACTGATACTATAAATACATACATACAATAAATACATTACAAATACGAGTCTATAAAAAAGGCAGTCGCCTTTTCTTCCCTTCTTATTTGTAAGACATCATCATCTTCCAAGTTGTCTTAATTAACTGCCACCCATAAGCATGGCTGTTGTCACAGATGGGTGCTATTCGAAATGGTTAGCATTCATTTACACACGCCCCCAAAGGAGAAAACACTCTTCATTCAGTTGAAAGGACTGCCTGTGAAAGCAAAGCGGAATTCTCAGTGGTGGAAAAGATAAAATAGATCGTCCCAAGATAGACTGCCACTGGGAATGCGTCTTTTGCTTCTGGTGGTGGGAAGAGCGTAGTAAGAGCGTGGCCCACTCCAGTGGAAACTGTTCCTCACCATGCCATGACAACTAAGTGTGACGACTCTGTCGCTTCAGAAAAAGAACCGGTTAAGTACGTTATACCGCATTTCTAAAAATGTGCATCCACAGAACTCTACTTTCTCCGAATGCTCACGAATGCGTGTGAAACAGTGTTGTGGTCAAATAGCACCAGCAGAGATGCTGTTAGTGTAGGCTCCCTTAGAGTGTTTCATTTCATTATCAGTGACATCCTTTTTGCTCACTGAGGAGCTTCTGACACTAGTGTTTCTAGAAACCGCCTTTGGGAAGCATTAGCTTCAGGGATTATTTTAACTCAGAAGTATTCCCAGGCACATGCACAAATATCTGCATGCATATATTAAACATGAGTTTGGAAAATCTGGGCCAGTGTTCTCTGCGCCCTGTAATTTACTACATAGTTTACTGTGAATTTGAGAGTTAGACTTATATAACTGTAATTACATATATATAAATACACATACACTATATGTATATAGATATAGATATATAGATATATACCTAGGTATTTATCATAAAATTGAACTATTCATTTCACGGTGAGATCTTTAGTTAAGAATCACTACACAGCACATGGTCTCTGCCCTCAAGAGCTCAGTTGTGTGGGAGCAAAAACAGAAATGGGAAGAAACCGTTTCAATGTATGTGGAGAGCATCTTTCAGAGCTACTGCTGCATAACGTTCTGGCAGACCAAAAGGGAGGAAGTTTACTTCCTTTCGGACAGATTAAGTGTTTCATTCATTGGACATACTTGATTGGATGACAGTGGACCTCGGAGGAGACGATGCTGGAACTGAGAACTGAAGAATAAATAGGGGTTAATTGAAAGAAGGAAGTTAGACGGGGCTTGCCTTCCAGGCGAAGACACGTCCTGAGGCTTAGAAGAGCATGTCAAGTAATTGGTGGGAAGCTCTATTGGGAAGGAAGAGGGGATGATGATACTGCAAGACAGGGAGAGCCCAGGTCATGGAAAGAGCACAGGCACTCTGGTTCTCAAACATCATGGGGCATTAGAACCAACCAGAACTTGTGATTCAGTACCCAATGATTAGTAGGGTGGTCTGTATTTTGGATAAGTTCTTTAAGTGACTTTGTGTCCAGCCAGCATGAAGGCCTTTGGGAACCACTGCTGTAGGGTCACTAAAGGCTTTTCGGTCATTGAATGGCTCACTCTGCGTCTTAAAAAGAAAACCTCATTAATTCACAATATTGTGAAGACTAATGCATGCTCATTACAGACAGAAATGCACAAACAAAATAAAAAGCAGACATGGCCCTGTCTTTTATCCCTCAGATCCACTCCCCAAAAGCAACCAGTCTTAATAGTTTGATTTAAACAATTTTATATATAGTCTATACACAGGCATGCAAACAGAGCTAAACCAAAATAAGTAACACCATGCACCCTGCATTGTTCTAATTATACTACGTATATTAATTTCCTTAATTTGTTTTTTTTTTTTTTTTTTGAGACAGAGTCTCGCTCTGTCACCCAGGCTGGAGTGCAGTGGCATGATCTCAGCTCACTGCAACCTCAGCCTCCCAGGTTCAAGCAATTCTCCTGCCTCAGCCTCCTGAGTAGCTGGGACTACAGGCACACATTGCCATGCCCAGTAATTTTTTGTATTTTAGTAGAGACAGGGTTTCACCATGTTGCCCATACTTGTCACAAACTCCTGAGCTCAGGCAATTCACCCACCTTGGCCTCCCCAAGTACTAGGATTACAGGCATAAACCACCGCACCTGGCCAATTCCCTTAATTATTATAACAACCTGGTGGGGTAGAGGTTAATATTACTGCCAATTGACAGATGGGGAAATGAGGACGTAAGTTTTCTAAGGTGACACAACTAGTAAGTGATGAATCCAGGATTCAGACCCTTGCTATCTGGCTCCATGACTCTCTATCAGCTCTCATATTATTATGCAATTATTTCCTTTACTTAAAAATATACTTTGCATCCTTAATAGGTTAAACACAGAATTTCCATGTGACCCAGCAATTCCATTCCTATGTATATAACCCAAAGAATTGAAAACAGTTACTCAAACAAAACACACACATGCATGGTCATAGAAGCTCTACTCACAATAGCCAGGAGGTAGAATCAACACTGATGCTCATGGACAGATGAAGTGATTGACGAAATGTGTGTGTCCGTATGAGGAAATACAGCTCTAAGAAAGAATAAAATATGGACACATGCTACCACATGGATGAATCTGAAGAAAATGATAGTAAACTTTAAAAGTCAAACATGAAGACCACGTGTTGTATGATTCAATTTACATGAAATGTCCAAAATAGGGAAATGGACAAAAAGCAGATCAGCCGTTACCAGAAGCTGAGGGAAACAGTAACGTGAAATGATGCTTAAAACAGGGTTGCCTTTTGGGGCACCAAAACTATTCTGGAACAAGACGAGTGGTGAAGATTATACAACAGTGTGAATGTGTTCCATGTCACTGAGTCTCTGTATTTTAAAATGATTTCAGTGGTGAATTTTATGTTATGTTCATTTTACCACTATCACTATTGTTAAGTAAAGAATCCAGTGGCATTTAGTATATTCATAATATTGTACAATCAAAGATTGGAGCATAGGTGCTTAATAAAGATAAATTTTTAAAGTGATTTTGATAGAATTATGTGCTGTTTAAAAAGATTCAGATAATACAAAATATTGTACAATCAAAGATTGGAGCATAGGTGCTTAATAAAGATAAATTTTTAAAGTGATTTTGATAGAATTATGTGCTGTTTAAAAAGATTCAGATAATACAAAAAGTTTTAGTTATAATAACGATGTAAGTACAATAGCTAACACATTCATTGTTATTTATTTATTTTTGAGACGGGGTCTCACACTGTTGCCCAGGCTGGAGAGCAGTGGCATAATCTCGGCTGAGTGTCCCCTCTAACTCCTGGGCTCAAGTGATCAACCCATCTCTGCTTCCCAAGTAGCTAGGACTACAAGCATATACCATGACACTCAGCTACTTTGTTTTTTGTAGAGATGGAGTCTTACTATGTTGCCCAGGCTGGTTTCAAACTCTTGAGCTCAAGCTGTCCACCTGCCTTGGCCTCCCAAAATGTTGAGATTACAGGTATGAGCCACCATGCCCAGCCTCATTCATTGTTTGTAACTTCTAGATACTGCTCAGGTTCTATGGATATTAACATGCTTTATCCTCATAACAGCTCCATGAAATGGGTTAGTCTCATCCCTAACTTACAGATGATACAACAGAGGTCCAGAAAGATTAGGTAACTTGACTAACATCACACAGCTCATATGTGGGGAAGGGTGAAGATTGCCTTTTATGCACCCAGCCTGAGTCCTCCACTTGAGCCCTGCTCCTCTGGGGCATCTATTCCATACCACAGTGGATGGCCTTTCATTGAATTTCCCATTCTGGCCTGGAATGCACTGGTGCTATGGCTCTCACTTCACAGGTTTCTAATGGCAGACTGATGGGCTGTGTTGGAACTAGGGGTGGTGACCTGACACAAAGTTGGTTAAAGGGTGAGAGGAAGCCATGAGTGGTGGCTCACACCTGTAATCCCAGCACTTTGGGAGGCCGAGGCGGGCAGATCACGAGGTCAGGAGATCTAGACCATCCTGGCCAACATGGTAAAACCCCGTCTCTATTAAAAAAATACAAAAATTAGCTGGGCATGGTGGCGTGTGCCTGTAGTCCTAGCTACTTGGGGTCAGAGGCAGGAGAATTGCTTGAACCGGGGAGGCAGAGGTTGCAGCAAGCCGAGATTGCACCACTGCACTCCAGCTTGGCGCCTGGCAACAGAGTGAGACTCCATCTCCAAAAAAAGAAAAAGGTCAGAGAAATTAAAGGGAATTGCAACGTATGAGGGAAAGAATCGAAAACTTTGCCTTTAGGGTGAATTTCCCGAGTCCATGACATGAACACTGCTATAGGCCTCTTGTGAAGACCCTGAGTTCCTGACTTCCACATCCACAGGGCGCTGCTCTTGCCTGAGAATACCTTCTTTTTGCACTGTCCTTTAAACAGATTCTGTCTTGCTGACAAGGTTTATTCTCCCCCGGCCACATCCATAATCATTTTCTCTCATTCTGACCCTGGATCTCCCTCTGGTCAAGCTGGTGTGTCCCCTTGTGGGGTATTTTAAAGGGAGTTACTCTTCTGCTTACAGCTCATTACTACTAAATGCTCCGCTAACAAATACTCCATATACTATGAATATATTTGGTGCATATCATTTCAAGTTTTGTCTTTGTATTCTTAAACATGAAACGACATTAAAGAAAACAGACGCAGTGCAGCACAGTTAATCACTTGCTTTTAAGGTTAACTGTGTCTCACGGACATTTCTAATGTCAAACACAGACTTCATAATTCTTTTTTGCTTTTTTAAATTAAATATATTATTTTTTACATTGAGTTCCTGTCCCGAGGACCTTTGGGATTCTTAATGGTTGTGTAAAACTTCATTGCGTGGCTGAACCATCATATGTGTTGAATTCCAGCTTGATGAATAAAGAGGTGATTACTCATTGCTGTCTATGGCATACACTTCCCAGAATACACATTTTTTCCATATATATTTGCCTCATGCTAGATTTTCCTAAGATTTGATAGTTTAGAACTAATATAATTTATTTAATTAATCCATTCACAATAACTGCCTTTTTTTAAGCCTTTTAAACCACAGAACAATGAATAAGTAGAAGTGTGATAACAAACACACATATGTATGTCTATTTATTCATGTGTGTGTATATATATATATATAATAGGTGTGTGTGTATATAT